>NC_089280.1:387500-457500 GCF_963678975.1 Dysidea avara
AGAGCTACCATACCAACAACGTATTTGTAAGAATACAGGACCTGGTCCCAGATTGATTTACTCTAATACAACAGTCACACATACATTCTAATATAGAAGTCAAGTAAAATACTAGTATATATACTCTACTGTTATAGAACAGTATGATAATTTCAAGATAGTTTCAAGAACTAGAAGTGAGGTTGCTAGTTGTGGCCAAAATACGTACTGACTTTGGGCATAGGAAATAATATGTGACTGGATTTTGGAAAAACGATCCAAATCGCACATTAGAAGTTTCCAGATAAACGGATTTAAAGAATTCAAGCCAGCATAACTCTCCAAGGATAGCAAGCACACATATGAAATTTACACAAAAGATGCATCAATCTATTACCTTTCAGACCACTTCCAGTACTTGTAGCTGCTTGTAGAGTTTCCTGCCAAATAAGATAGAAAATCTGAGCAGTTGGATGAGTGAAGTAGTATCGCGAGTACTCACAATGGGGTGGAGGGTGGCGGGGTGGGCAAGGGTTAGACCTCAAAATGGAGGCAGACTATGATTGGAGTCCAGAGACAAGATTACAGGGCTGTGCTGGCTCCTTAGTGGCTGATATGTAGCAAACTCCACAGAAAAAAACCTGGCCAACATTATCAGGCTGTCCACCAGTAAACCACTGGTTCTTGCCAGGCCAGGCCCTTCACAAGGCCTAAAACCGCCACTCGAGCTCTACACACCACCCAGAAAACACGTCTGTTGAAACCAGCCTCGAGTAGTTTGAGTGGTACTGAGTGTCAAAACTACTAGTACAATAGTGTAGCTATCCACTGGAGGTGTAAGTTTGATTTTGCCTGATGTGCGATTTGGATCGGTTTTGTAAAATCTGGTCATATATATAAACTTTGCTTTGCAATGACAGTCATAACAATACAATTATGGAGAGAACATTTTCTTCTGACAACTACAGTCACTATCCAAGTCATGATTGAACATCTTAGTCCATCTCCATTAAGTGCACACCACAGATACACCTCAATCAACATGATGATGACTTAATGCTACATCATCTCCTTACTGACACTCCTCTACTTGTTGACACAACCACAACCTATACAACATCAAATATAATACACAATAATTATCCACTGATGCATTCATTAATAATTACACACAAAACACAACACTACTTTGTGTGGTATCTGTATAGTACCAGTTTATTGTATACTACACCAACACATACACTTGTAATATAATTAAAAGCCACGATAACAGCTGTTTGGTGTACAACTGGTGGAGCTTAACTGTAACCGGATTTATCTGGCACGATGGTATAAAACACGCACTGAGTGCAATTCCAACATGCTAGCACTTCTGTTGTGCATTTCATAATACGATGCGCTAACCTTGAAGCGGGTACACCCACAGAGGTCCTGTTTCTGGGATAACCGGATAGTTCGCGCACTATTGCGGGTTTATTACATAACCCGGTAAAACTTTTCTCTCAAAAATAGTGCTATTTTGTTTATATTTGAGTTGATAGTAATGTTCTGAACAAAGATACATCATTGTAGATAGGCTAAGACAACCGGCAAGTAGCTGTGGATGGTTTTCAGACATGTGACATGATTCAATCGTGTGCATATACGCATGCATGACACTGGATTTGTGATAAAACTCAAAGAAACCAGCCATGAAGATGATGATTCAGTAAGGAAACAATATAAAATAGTTTCTTGCACTGTAACACTTATTTGTAGATAGTTTATTAGTGGCCGCCTGTTTCTCAAGGCTGCTTTTAGCGTATTTTGTAGTTTTATTGTCTTATAATTACTTTGTGGTTTTATTTACGTAAATAAAAACAACCCAGTCGAGATTGTTAGTCCACAGTGTTTACGTAGAAGTATAGTAACCAAGTGGTTTAGTGTACAGTGAGGCTTATACAGCATGATTTGGTGTGCTTTGTAAAGTGTGCCGGGAAATTCAGCCATGAAAGGGTTTTAAAGCTGTAGGACCAGGTGTCCTACAGACCTTCAGCACTTGTGCTGTAAAGCATTAATAATAAATAAATAAAGCACCCAGACTGGGTTTACAATTGTTGAAGTGCTGATCTTCAGTTCATTGGTCTGACTGTACTTCCAAACTTTTGCTGCACTATCACGTCCATAATAATTTTATTGTACTAAACTGTTCACTGGCTTTATATTATTATGTGTAATATGGGCATGAGAGCTTTGCCTGATATGTATGTCCTCCACACATGTCAAACATATCAGGCAAAACCCCAATACCCTGTGTTACAACTAATAGGTAACACTTCCCAGGATGATAGCCTCCACAGGGTGATCATAGCTGAACTCTCTACTAGAGCTGAAATGGATAGTAATTTTAGATATTCGGATATCCTGAACAGATTTTATCTGGATATCTTACAGACAATTGATTGCATAATCAAAAATCTTTATTAAAAGAAACTTGTCTTTTATTTCAAAACAAACTTGTCAATCAACTTATACCACACACTTGTTACAGTTTATAATGAACATCACTTTAAGTTTTGTTTTTAAAAAGTTAACATGTCAGTGTTTTGTGGTTTCAGGCTGCTCCTAAGGCTACTAACAGCTCCTAAGGTTACTAACAATCAAACCTGCCCAGCAGTGGAAAAGATTCTTTCTGATGGAACCGAAGTTGCAGGTACACACAACAGTTTACGGGCTACTTCTGCTATTACAGGAAACTGCTCTTGGTTCGATTTCCACCATAATAATGCACATTCATCATGGTGTAGCTGTGGTTGTCTTTTAAATTGTTCAAGTTCAGCCTTTCCTAACTTGTCTTCATCTGTAGAGCGTGTAGAGTTAGTAGTAGTTCTCAATAAAAATTACATAGCTGTTTCCTTCTCATCTTTCTTCTTTTTGTATTTGGCTCTTCTGTTCCTTCTCTAATAGACCTTGTAGTCATCTCAGCTTCACAACTCTCTTCAATCATTGCTATCTTTTCCAACAAAACTTTCTTATCTTCTACCCTCTCTTCACTCTTCATAAAGTCCAAATCTTTGTATACGACTGCTGCTGCAAGAATTGCTATGTTTTCAGGATCAAAAGAAAAGCAATTTTCTAGTTGTGATATCACAGTTTCTTTAAACCTTTTAATGGTTGGCAGATCAGTGGTATCAGCCTTCAGGTGACAGTTTATCAGACATGAATAAATGGATAGATCAACGAGGATGATACATTTCGCTCTAAAGACAAAGCTTTTGTAGCTACCTGTAGAGCCTTAAGAACTACCAGTAATTGTGAAGGCATACAGGTCCCATTGGTCAGATGTTAGATCCAAGTATCTTTTATCAGGTGGTGTTACCTTATCATCATGAATTACTCCATACACAGCCCATCATTGTTCAGCTAGTCACTCATACATAAAGTAGGTAGAGACTTCTTGTAGGAGACTGTGCTGAGGAAGGTTCAGTGCTCCCTGTTGTTCATGTAGTGGTGTCATTGCCATAACACTGTGCTTGAAGTGTGCAACAATTTTTTTTACAAACTCCAGTTAACCTACTAATGCTGTGTATCTCTAACCCAGCATTGACTGCAAGCTGAAGTGTGTGTCCAAAACAAGGTAAACCACCCCAATCTTCAACCAAATCGAGCACCATGCTGGATGCATTGTCATGCACCACAGCAACCACCTTATTGTTGATATTCCAATCCTTTGCTATTTCTCTCAAACTTTAAGCAATGTGAACACCAGTGTGTAGTTCTGTCATTTCACAAGTTACCAACACTTTACTGTCTAGCATCCAGTTTTCAGTAAGAAAGTGGACAGTAACTGTGTTGTAAACTTGAACTGTTCTACTTGTCCAGATATCAGTTGTCAATGTTACGCTAGGAGTACTTTCAAGACTGCTGGATAGCTCTTCCTTAATGGCATGAAACATCTTACAACAAATAGATGTAATATGTGTGTGTGATGGCACTACATATACAGGCTCAATATAGTTCATTAGTTACTTGAACTCAGCACCTTCGACCACTCTTAAAGGCCGTAAATCAAGTGCAACAAAAGTGGCAACTCTCTCAGTTATAGCAGCTGCCCACTGCATACTACAAATTCGTAAAGTGCCATGATCCAGAACACTTTGTTTTGGTTGTTGTTTCTTCTTATCACCCTCACTGTTCACTAATCACTCGTATTCTAGTGGATGCTTTGCCTGTAGATGACTCTTTAAATTACTCGTGCCTCCTCCGTCAGAAAGTTGTATATCACGTAACTTGTAGGGTATCTTTTTCTTCGAAGCACTTTCGTCACTGTCTCCCTCCTCACAGTCTACAGGCTCGTCAAAGTATTCCCAAACACCACTTCTTCACTTGCGAGTATTGGCCATTGTACGTTTCTGTGACAATTCTGTGACAATTTATTGCGCATTATGTAATATCTATTTTATTTTTTCAGTCTATCCGGATGCCAAATACTATCCATATATCTGGATAGCTAGGATATCCGTTCTCTACAGGGTAACTTTTAACGTAGCTGAACTCTCTACAGGATGACTTGTAATGTAGCTGAACTCTCTACAGGGTAACTTTTAATGTAGCTGAACTCTCTATAGGGTGACTTGTAACGAAGGGTGACTTGTAATGAAGGATGACTTGTTACACAGCTAAACTCTTGAGCTGAAGTCTCTACTAAATGACTTGTAATACAGATAAACTTTCTACAGGGTGACTTGATGTAGCTACACCTCCTACTGAGTGACTAGTAATGTAGATGAAATCCCCATACAGGGCAACTTGTATCAGCTGAATTCTGTACAGGGAGACTTGTCACATAGATGCACTCACCACTGGATGATTAATCTACTTACATTACAATTTTCAGCTTAGCGGTGTCTGATAGGAGTAACAACAATAGTATTGATTTATTTATGAAACTAGATTGTATCTGTTACTACTGGTTGACTTTTACATAACCTCATGACCATTCTTCCTAAATACAAAAGTTATGTACTACATCGGTTACTTCATGTACAGGCTGATTTTCAAGTAATTTCATCAAGCTGTTTATCCTGAAGGCACAACATATCACTTTTGGGTTTTTAAAAATACTAGTAAGATTGTAAATGTGTTTTTACTACCTCCAAACTAAAGTACAGCAACAAAATTAGAAATAACATCACCCAGAAAATAGCCTCAATTTTCCCTGACGACGACGAGGCAGTATTGGTTAGGTAAAACTAAGCCCAAACAAGCTTTCAGATCAACCCAAAATGCTTTCAACAAGTTGCTACGGAATTTTAAGAATTTTTTATTCAACAGAATTTTCTACTGATTGCCTGACTGACTGACTGCCTGATGCCTTTAGACAAGCGTAACTTGATAATGGCTAAGGCTACGGGCTTGATTTTTTCACTGTTCGACATCGCTTCAGCCCGAGAGGTGCTTTTTGGCATACTGCAGTACATACAATGGATTCTTCATGGACTTACCAGTGTCCTCCTTTGTGTCCCATTCATCTTTGCTGACAGGTCGATTTGCTAGTAGCACGTGATTGCTGGCTTCCCTTCGTTGCAAAAATCATCTGTATTTTTCATAGTGGTTACTTCGATTGCAGAGGTGTTTTTAAAACAGTTTTTGATTCGTACTGCTGTGTAATGGGTTGAACACAGCCAACAACAAAGCGTAATGGATACTTCACTTTTCAGACAATAATTTATATAACTAGGCACACGGCACCAACCCTTTCGGTATGCATGGGTTGCAGAGATACTTTTCAAGCAGTTCTTGATTTGTACTGCTGTGTAACGGGTTGAACATAGCTGACAACGAAGTGTAATGGATCCTTCACTTTTCAGACGATATAGCTGGGGCACACGGTGCCATTTCAAATGCAGTATGCGTCACCAATCTTAGTAATACTATTTACAAAAAAAGTTAACAAACAAGTATTTCAAAAAAATTGGAATTTATAATTAGAGTAGGGACCATAACACAATGATAAAAAGTGCTGAAACAAGTTGGAGTAGTGCACAATATTAAATCACAGTAAAACAATAAGAATTATTATATCCCTACTGTGCATTTCCATTATGGTATCTTGAGCACAATAGGGATATAACACTTCTTATTGTTTTACTGTAATGTAATATCGTGCACTACTCCAACTTGTTTCAGTACTTTTTATCGATGTGCTATGGTGCCCACTCTAGTTGAAAATTCAATTTTTTTTTTTAAATACTTGTTGTATTAAGCACAACTATGAAATTTTAAGACATTACATCTTATCTGATGTGTACTATCAATAGGAGAATCATTTGTATATTGTTACTGTACAGGTGACTTCACTGACCACCCAACTGGAGGAGATGACAATAAATAATGAGGAGCTGAGGGGAGAGAATGGTGTTCTCGAGACTGAAAATGATGGCCTCAAGGTGGAGAATAATGGCCTCAAGGTAGAGGTTGATGGCCTCAAGGTAGAGGTTGATGGCCTCAAGGTAGAGGTTGATGGCCTCAAGGTAGAGGTTGATGGCCTCAAGGTGGAGAATAATGGCCTCAAGGTAGAGGTTGATGGCCTCAAGGTGGAGAATAATGGCTACAAAGAGGAGAATGCACAACTGAAGGCAGAGAATCAACATTTGAAGGTCAGTAGACACAGGTTAATGATATAAGAAATGTTGTTGTTTTTTAAACACAGTATAAACCATTACATGAAGCTACTGCTATACCATTGTTCTTATAACAATAACACTAGAACTGGTACCTGGCCCCACCTGGCCCCCTTTACTACATGTACTGTAATACACAAATCATAAAATACATCATAGTATATGACATGTATTTCCAGTCTACTACTATAACAGGGTTGAAGCTGGGTCAGTATTTTGATGAGCTGGATGACCCACTGACCAAGACAGTTATCCAAGTCAGATCCAGTGATGTAGTAACCTGTTTTAGTAAAAACAGAGACGTGTGCCAAGAGCTACATTTTAAGTATTCCACTAGTTTATCAAATAAACAGTAGACTTTGGCGGTATTAAGAAATTAGTAGTCGGTATCGATACTACAAAAATATCACGGTGTACCGGTATATCGTTCTTATCAAAGAGGTAAGTAAGTTCAGGTTACAAGTCAACTACAATACTTGAAATAAAGATAAAAATCATACAAGTTTCAAAAAGCTTGCATTTCTTGCAAGTCAGCTATAATAACAATGTTATAGCATGGTAAGTTGTAAAAGTTCTACTTAAGGTTTCTAGCTAAAAACACCAACATGTTTACTTTGTCAGGTTTCAGCAACGTGTGCTTCTTCGAAACTATGTTTCCTGAGCAGCTGAAAATCCTCTCCGATGTAGAACTACTTGCACAAAAACAAAGGTATTTTTGTGCAAGCTTTGACAGTGTAGGGAGGACTACTTGGTGAACCTTCCATCACTCAAGTGGATCTAGCTCTGAATCCAGTAATGGCAATCTTTCGTACTCTTCTAATTCTTTCTTGGCTTTCTGTTCTGCTGTCAAAGGTTCACCAGGTGGTACTTGAGTTTTAGCTGCTTCCTTCAACCAAGAAGACAGTTTACGTTTCTTTGTGAGGTTGGAGGAGTTAGATGTTGACGATGTGTACTCAGAAACTTCTGTGGCTATTGGTGGTGTACTACCAGTACCACTGGCTGGTTGACTTGTCTGCTCTTCTATGATTTCAATACCTTCTCGGGCCAAGCGATCGATTACCAAAGTAACACTCACACCATCTTCAATATACATTGATTTAAATCTAGGGTCAAGGTAAGTGCGCACATTTAACAGCTCATTAACATCCACATCATCATATTTGTTCTGCAGGTGATCCCAAATTTTACCTTTAATGCTTTTGGTTGGATTAGTATCACCATCACATAACTTTAAAGCTTTTGTTTTTAAAATATGTAGAACTGGTTTGATTGCAGACACAGTGACCTTCATTTCACCCGAAAGCATATCGGTAAAATCCTTAAGTGGCCCAAGAGCTGCTTGCATTGATTCAAGGACATCCAAGTCTTGCCATGTTGGTATGAGGTGGGTATTTTTACGATCAGTAGCTAACACTTGCCTTATACAGGCTTCCTGCTCGAGAATTCTCCCAGTCATGCTGAGTTGAGATCCCCATCAAGTTACACAATCTGTAACTAAAGAGTGTTGAGGTAAGCCAAGATCTGATTGTGCCTTATTCAAATCACGTTTTTTCTTCCAGCTATGTGAGAACGTGGACACAAGTTTCCTACACAACCCGACAGTACGCTGGACTCTTGAATCATCCTTAGTTGAATTAACCACTGCAAGGTGTAAGCAGTGACCAAAACAAGGCAAGCGCATCCATATAAGTCTACTTGTAGCAGCACATGTGATGTTACTGCCATTATCTGTTGTTATGCAGACCTGGCGATCCATCTCAAGCTTCCATTGGGTCAGTGTCTCAGTCATTACCTCACAAAGATTGTCGGCAGTGTGATCTTTTCGCACAAATAATGTTTGTAGACATTTTGTCTGTAGAATCCAATTATCATCAATGAAATGAATTGAGTAACTTAAGTAAGGTTCCATAGTTGAGCTTGACCACATATCTGTGGTTGCTGCAAAATACCTGGCTTTATTAATATCGCTGGCAACCTGCTCCCTGGTTTTCTCATACAGAGCAGGGATTGCTGTGCCAGACATGTACTTTGCAGAAGGTATATCATACCTGGGATCAAGAGTTGCTATGAAACGCTGAAATCCATCCTTTTCTGTTGTGCAGACAGGAAATGTTTCTTTCGAAATACAATATGTCAGGGAGTCCGTAATTTCACACCATCGTCGTGAGGTCCTCTCATATTTCTGAGCTTTATTTAAAAATTCTGGGATAGATGACTGGGCTTGGGCAGACAAACATGCACGTGTACTCTTGTCATTTTCCTTTGCTTTTGCCTTTTGTAACTGGAGTACTTGCGTGTACTGTGCGGGGTGATGAACCCTTAAATGCGAGAGTAGATAGAAGTATTTCCACCACTAGCCCGCACATTACTGTGGCATCGACGGCAAACAGCTACATCACTATCTATCACCCTCCCTTCACCATCGACACGTTGTCCAAAGTGGTCCCACACTGGAGAAATGGCTTTCTTCTTCGGCACTAAAGTACTGACAGACTCGGTAGAATCGGCCATTTTTGCCACGAAAAATGTGCTGACACGATGACACGTGATCTGGAGCATGCGTGGTATGTCGGCATTGCAATTAGTAATACCAGTGGGCTTCAGGTATCGAAAATCACTAAATATACCGGTATACCGCCAAACTCTAATAAACAAGTAGCTATCATACAGTGTGATAGTACTGTATATTAGGGATCATGAAGCTTTGGGTACTTCTTGCCAAAAATATCACCAGCCTCACAATACCTTCATGGCACCTTAGCAGTATTGGTTAGGTATAACTAAGCCCAACATACCTTATTTTAATGTGACCCAAAATGCTTTCAAAAATGTTACTACAAAATTTTTATTTTGTGAAATTTTCTGCTTACCTACTGACTGACTTTCCTGACTGACTGACCGATGCCTTCAGACAAGTGTAACTTGATGATGGTGAAGGCCACAGACTGGCCTGCTACAATGTCAATACAACTACAATCAGTTAGAGGGTGAAGTTCCCATCTAGCCAGACTGTCAAAATGAGCAGAGGTGTTGGTAAGCACACCTCAACATTATATAACGCACTTCAAATATGTCGCCCTTGATAGAGTTGTTATCCAATGTTACAGTACACCGGAGTGTGTTTTCACTATGAAATAATATTTTCAAGAGTTGTATAGGTACACAATTAGGGTGTATTATTTTACAAACCTTTAGTATGTTAGACTACAATACAGGTCAGGGACATATTTCTGGCATTCCACAAACCCCTCTAAAAATTTTAGTAACTTGTGAGCAACACCAGAGAGAAGATTTGGCAGAAGTATTTCACTCTGTGTTCATCTGATGAATTCATCCAACAGTGGAAGAGGTTTTATTTCAGGCTGAATTACCTACTACCCTGTTTTATTTCAACATTTAACTGACTTATTATTCTGGTTACTGGTTGAAGAAAGTTACCAAGTTAATAAGAGCCACAATTCAGATGAAGATGTTTCTATGACGAATGATGAGAAAAACGTCTTATGATATGTAGCAGGTTACGTATGTCGTCACCTACGCAAGAAGATTGAGAGGTCTAGGCACCCTCTTAAAGAAGAATTAGTCCTTTGCCTAATGGATTTGGTGAAAGATGATAGTGATGCTGATGAAGATGTAGGTACTGCAGAAGAATGGACCAACATAATTGATAGAGGAGGGCCATGGCATGTTAAGTCAACAACTTACTCATTGCTGTAGAAGAGGAGAGATAAGGTGTCACCTCCCATCACTGCAATCATTGGACAGTCACAAAGACCACCTCTCCAAAAGTATCACATCGTCTGAAAATGTTCTGTTTTATTGGCTAATTACAACAGTCGACTTTGAAATAGAGGATAGCGATGTACATGAAGAGCTACTTACAAAAATTATGTCACACTCAGATGCTATGCTTTTGCCACTGTCTCAATGGAGAAGTTTAAACAAAACCACAAGAAGCCAATGCAGCATTCAAAATCTTTACATACAGTTGTACAAGGAGAAAGTACCTAAACATAATTAGTAAACATTATTACAGTGATTACTTTTCCACCATTCAGTGTAGACAATTATTGAAATAATTTTATGTTCAATTGATTAAAATATTAAAATTAATGTTTGCGACGTCATTTTGACAGTGGCTTGTTTTCCTCCTCAATGTTGAGTGGAAGTTTGTGTCTTCAGCAATTACTGTGAGAGATGTCAGCACAGGCGGAATTGATTACACGTAGTGCCTGGCTATTCTTGCAAAAAGAGTGGGCATTAGGGTTAGTTGTAGTGCCACCTTGCTGCCGTAAGGCAGCCAAAAAACTTTTCCAATGGGCCTTGGGATAGATGCTCACTCAGGAAACTCTTCACACCAGGAATAGATAGTATCAGTGGTAAAAGCTAATGAAAGATGACACTAAAAAAAACAATTAGTATATTAAAAATTATAAATTTAAAAATAAAGTAGGAATCCAAATGATAAAAAGTAGTGAAACAAGAGATGAACAATGATAGCTATTACAGCATAGCTTAGTGGGAAATCCCTACTTTGGCATGGCATAACAATTATTTTGTGTTCAATGCCAAAGTAGGATTTCCCACTGAGCTATTTCCCGTAATAACTACCATCGTTCATCACTACTTTTATAGCTTAAAACCCTACTTCATTTTTAAATTTATAATTTTTAATATACTAGTTTGTTTAGTTTTTTTGATAAAGCATACAGCTAGCTATAAACATGTGACTGTTTTATTAGGGTGACTGCTGTATTAGAGTATCTCTAGTTGGCCTGCAAAGATGTGTGCTTGCCCAAAAAAGAGGTGTGGTGATCGTGGTTTCGATTTCATATAGTATTAAATAAGAGAATCTCGAATCCGAGCTCAAATCAACCTACCAACTTGAAGGTGTGTGGCCACAAATACAGCTAACATAAATGGGGCGTGGTCATGATCCATAGATCGATAATACGTAGAATAAAGAATGGGTGTGATGTTGTAACCTATCGTGGAGTACCGGTACCTCCATACAGTAGCGTAGTCTAAGTGCCTTAAATAATTTAGTGTGGTGTCTATTATGCTGCTTAAAGAAAGTGTTGATGTGGAAAATTAACACCTCGATATGGTTTCGTTGGATGAAGAAGACAAGCAACCTTACTGAAGATAAAAGAAAAGACAAGGTGCACAGCCTTGTCAGAACCCCAAAAGGCACATCCCACCGGTGAGTGTGTTGTTGTGGCGTAAAATGGTAACTGTACGTTGCTTCGTTTGGGCTCTAGGCTTGCGACTGTGGTCAGTGAGTGAGTGAGTGAGTGAGTGAGCGAGACGAAATTTCGAATTTCGACAATTTTTTAAAAGTTCTATATCTGGCTGCCAGGGTGAGTGCTTCTACTATTTTACAAGTATAAGGAAAATTACAATTTACAAGCTAGTAAGCTAGGGTTATTACATAGCGTGGTACAGTGCTGGACATCATCACTTTCCAAAAACGCAAAATGCTACATTAGAAAAAACTTAATAGGCCGTTGCGCATGATTGTAAGCAAAGTGCTGTAGTTTTCAAAGTTTTATCCTACGGCTATACAATCAACATCACTTTACTCCTGATGTAATAAGGATTAATACCTAAGCATTTACCCTACAACAAAAACATGAGGACCAAAACACACTGAGAAATAAGGACATTATCATTCAACAATGACAAAACACTCTAATAGAACAGTCAGTACACTAAACTATATTATCCATACACACTGACCACACATAATAACAAAACAACTACTACACATATCCTGTCAGTAAGGACATTATCATTCAACAATGACAAAACACTCTAATAGAACAGTCAGTACACTAAACTATATTATCCATACACACTGACCACACATAATAACAAAACAACTACTACACACATCCTGTCAGTAAGGACATTATCATTCAACAATGACAAAACACTCTAATAGAACAGTCAGTACACTAAACTATATTATCCATACACACTGACCACACATAATAACAAAACAACTACTACACATATCCTGTCAGTAAGGACATTATCATTTAACAATGACAAAACACTCTAATAGAACAGTCAGTACACTAAACTATATTATCCATACACACTGACCACACATAACAACAAAACAACTACTACACATATCCTGTCAGTAAGGACGTTAACATTTAACAATGACAAAACACTCTAATAGAACAGTCAGTACACTAAACTATATTATCCATACACACTGACCACACATAATAACAAAACAACTACTACACATATCCTGTCAGTAAGGACATTATCATTCAACAATGGCAAAACACTCTAATAGAACAGTCAGTACACTAAACTATATTATCCATACACACTGACCACACATAATAACAAAACAACTACTACACATATCCTGTCAGTAAGGACATTATCATTCAACAATGACAAAACACTCTAATAGAACAGTCAGTACATTAACTTGTACAACAAGCAATGAGGGTGTTCATATAACATAGTTGTGTGGACAAACTTTGCCTCAACTTAAAACATCTAGTACCCTCTGACTGGTGCCTTTAACCTGTTACAAAATTCTGTTCTCTACAAGTTTAAGGAAAAATTAGGAATTTTAAGGGATCACAGAAATAAAAAGGGAAGTCACTATGAGAAGGACCTCTACAATTAATCCAGTTACAACGGAACACTCTGATGATTCTTGTTACAAACATTACAGAGGGAAGCCATAGTATAACACTACCATTAATCTACACCTTGGTACTATCAGCAAAGATAAATAATAATTGTAAGATGTGTACTAGTGGTCTACCCTCGGGCCCTGTGTAGACATATCAGACAGACCACTCATGAACATGTTACAACTATTGAATGAAATTTTATCCCCAAAACATTATACATTATCAGCTCTCTGTTAGATAGACACTTCTTTTGGTATCAAAGTAGTTGGAAATTATCACTAACAAGTTATCATGGAGTATTGTATACTATAAACCTCATGATATGTTAGGTGGTTTAGTGACATCATTACAAGTGAACTATCATATAGTCTTATACCACAAAACAGTATACTCAACTTACTATTGTTGTTTTCATTCCTTATCTGCTCCTTAGCCATTTTGAGCTAATCCAACAAACTCCTAGACAACAGTAACAAAATAAACTGATCATTTCCTACACATGTACAATGTGTACATATACAATACATTAGCTATAAACAGTGTCTTGATGGTGGGGTGAAGATGAGTGATGGAATACCCTACCATGTCCCTTATGTCTACAGGGTATATGACTACATGAACTGTTTATGGTAACATACACACAATATTATAATAACACTATTAGTAATAGTTCTTGTTATTAGTGTATGTATATAACATGTGTGAATCCCTAAATGTGTTTGGTGATCACCAGTTACTATAGTAACCATTCATCTAATGTGTTTGTTGTGTAAACAACATGTTAACATTGTTATTACTAATTTATTGTTGTTGTTTAGGAACAACTGGTCCAGTCCCCCACACCAGACCTGTTCAGTGGACCAGTGAACATCAAGTGGCAACATGGAGCCCCTAGACCAGTGAAGGGTGTGGACCACACTGGTGTGTTATGTGATGGGAAGGTCTACATTGGAGGAGGAAGGGATAATACTTCATACCCATCATACAGGATAGTCACATCACTCAGGATAGGTGTGTACAATCCAGTTAACAACTCATGGAGCCCTTCTCCTATCAACACTACTTATCACTTCTTTGCCATGACCACCCTCAACAACCAGTTGATCACTGCTGGAGGGAGTGATGGAAGTTATAAGGTGACCAACAAGATATTCTCACTAGATGGTGATCACCTAAAGGAGTACACCAGGATGATTACACCAAGATGTAGTGCCACAGCTGCTGGTTATCAGGGAACACTTATAATAACTGGAGGTAGTGGTGACCAGTGGAGGACATTAGCCACTACTGAACTGCTTGACAGTACCACTGGACAGTGGTACACTACCAGTGATCTACCAGTACCACACTATCAGCTACGCCCAATAATAATTGACAACACCCTCTACCTGTTAGGAGGACACGATCAAGGTGGCATGTCCCCAGTAGTATTTACTGCTCCACTGGACACTCTGTCCAGTCACCAGTTGAAGTGGAGTTCACAACAAGATACTCCATGGTGCTGTTCAGCTCCTGTCAGCATACAAGGTAGACACCTACTAACAGTAGGTGGACTGAAGAAGACAGGAAGAGGTAATGTGCGTACTAGTGACATTAACATGTTCAACAAGGTCAGTCACAGCTGGGAAGCCATAGGACGTATTCCATCAGCAAGAAGTGGACCAGCTGTAGTTAGTGTAGCTGATAACAAAATAGTTGTAGTAGGAGGGTTGGATGATAACGTACAATATACTAATACTGTATGGATTGGCTCATGTGAGCCACAGTAACTGTATACATTGTACATGTTATTATTGTACCATCTTATTAATAACAAGTTGTTAGTAAACTAGTAATTGTACTAACTGGTAATGTGTATTTGTAATTTCTAATGAATAATTACAATTTAACACAATTTAACATTACAATTGCTATAACACAAATCTCATGTACTGGGTCACTATTACAATTGATACACACAACAGGATTGTTACCATGTCGGCATGTAAGGTTGGGAAATATTTCAATAAATCACCAATATTTCAATAATCACCAATATCATCTAATCAAGTACTTGCAATATAATTAATGTATGTAATTAACTCTCAATATTACAGTGGAACCTGTCTAAAGCGGTCATCTTCTGGTCAGAAATATTTGGCCTTTATAGAGAGGTGGATGCCTAACTCAATATCCTCCATAAAGCAGCCATAGGCCATAAACTGAGGTTTGGCCTTTATACAAAAGGTTCCAGGGACTTATATACTCAGGTTTAGCTATAAAAATGCATTTAGCTACACTCCAGGACATCGCTTACTTACATAACAGACAAATTCAGGGGCGGAAGATGGGTAGGCAACTATAAGATCATACTTCTATGACCATCACCAGCATCACAGTTGTGCAAGCACAACCAGCATTTGCAGCATGCCTAGGCTAGCTCCAGAAATTTTTTGAAAAGTTGCTTTCTGCGATTGAATCTGGAGACAATTTCACATATATAAAATAATATATAGCTAATATAGTCTAATGGAATGAATAGTCACTGACTGCTCTATTAGGGTATCGATGACTATTCTATTAGAGTATCTCGAGTGATAATAACCAAAAGCGATCCCGAAACATCAGAGCAACCAGACTGCTTTCTATGAACTTGGAACATGGCTCAATAGCTACCACTAAAAGTTGGGTAGGCATTTACCTACCCAGCCTACCCGGTTCCGCCACCCCTGAAATTAGCAGAAAATAGCCTGAAGCTACTCTGAGTTTGGAGACAGCAATGGAGCTGATTATGATCCCTGGCTACAAAGTCTGTGAGTAAAAAAACAGGGACTTCCTTAAAGACGGTGAACTGTTAACTACACAATTGCAAATCCAGAAATTAAGATAGTAAGGTGAGCTTTAATTAGAATCACACGAAGAGGCATAGCCATGGAGTGGCCACAAGATTTTTTATACTGTGAGTTTATAACTTGTCCGTATTACAGAAGTATGAAGTAGTGCAGCTAGTATACTCACCATAATGGCTGTAGCTGGCGGGGGTTATGAAAACCCGGACCAGACCGGACCAAAAGTCAATTCTCCAGGTAAGCAAGATTAGCCATGTTATAAATATTTACTGCTATTTTCATCCTCTATATCGCTTATACAACACTCACCTTGCAGCAACTCTGCCAAGCACACGATCGTGATGGTTGAGCAACACGAAGTATCCACTGTAGAACAACTAACTAAACTAAAACACTTTCTAATGTGCTTTACTACATGATCACTACAAAGCTACATGTTCTCCTGCTGTATGTATTTACATAGAACTGGAACACACGAGTTGCTGCCCGAATTTGTTAGAGTCATGTTGTGCAAAGTGATTGAAACTAAATTAGCAGTTAAAATGTCAAACTTGTCTCGAAATCCATTTGGTGATAGATAACACATGGAGTTAAGCAAGGTCGGCAGTACTTAAATTATTTCAGGATAGATTTCTAGAGTGAAACTCATGACTCTAACAAATTTGTGCAGCCACTCGTGTGTTCCAGTTCTATGCAAATACATACAACAGGAGAACATGTAGCTTTGTAGTGATCATGTAGTAAAGCACATTAGAAAGTGTTTTAGTTTAGTTAGTTGTTCTACAATGGATACTTTGTGTTGCTCAACCATCGCGATCGTGTGCTTGGCAGAGTTGCTGCAAGGCGAGTGGTGTATAAGCGACATAGAGGATGTAAATAGCAGTAAATGTTTATAACATGGCTAATCCTGCTTACCTGGAGAATTGACTTTTGGTCCGGTCTGGTCCAGGTTTTCATAACCCCCGTAGCTGGCCGCTTTGTGAGAGGACTTTTGTGTAGCAAAGTGCTGTTTGGGACTGCTAAAGCTGGCTGTTATACGTGTTATAGAGGTGACCGCTTAATGCAAACTATTTCTGTACAAACTGATTCGGAATTGGTCGGGACCATAGTCACGTGGCTATTATGTTGAGGTGACCGCCCAACTCAGGTGACCGCCCAACTCAGGTAACCGCCCAACTCAGGTGACCGTTAAGGAAGGTTCCACTGTATCACATTTTGCCATTTTCACACTTAACTTGTGCCAATCATTGCACCATAATTTTGACCACATTAGGCTAACAAAACATGATGTATTATGTCAACATAATAGAACTGTTTTCAAGATACTTCATTACAATGTACAATGGACACTCCACAACAGGAAGAGATAATGTGTACACATCTCCATTAGCCAAAAAGACACTTCCAAAAAGTTTCTATGAAATTATTTTAAAAATATTTCTATTAAACAGAATTTTACACTGACTGACTAACAGCCAAACATAACTCAACAACAGATGAGGCTATGGGCTTGATTTCTTGATGTTGCAGATGTGCCGTTTCACCAACCGTAGTACATACAATACACACATCATGGACTTGCCTTTGTCCTCCTTTGTGTTCCAGTTCTTTTTACTGACAACACAAGGTGTCAATTTGTAATAGCGTGATGTGGCTTCCATGTGGCTGTGTTGGCTATTATGCTTATCACCCATATTGTCCATAGCAACTGAATTGACTGCAGAGATGCTTCTCTGTACTGCTGTTCATATATACTGCTGTTTGTAGAACTTTGCGTAGGCGAGATCAATGAAAAAGGTGTACTTTAAATTTCATAAAATACACTTTACACCTGCAAACAGTGCTTTATTGCTCACAAAGAGTGCTTTAATCATACATAAAGCACTCTTTGTAATAAAACACAGTTGCCCACGTGCTCTAGTGCAGGCTAATATCCTGCAGTGCTCATGCCAGTACACCTATCACACAAGCCAGTGAAGGCTGATAGCCCTCGCCATGCTGAGTGTTCAATCACCCAGAGTACAATATAACGGTCGGCCCTTGGCCATTTTCCGACCAAGTGATGTTGTTGACCAATCAATGTAGCTGTTGGTCGGCCATTTGTGCCGATCAAATTTTTTACAACTGTAATTCTTTATTATTAGTCTTTATAACATGTAATATTATAGTTATTATTATCGTATCGTTAACTTTCCTTACCGAAGCTATTTAATCACTACGTGAAGTCTCAATCCCGTCAAAGTATCGACTCAAAGTGCATGTGTAAGCTAGAGCATTGCACCTCGTATTTACCCAAATTATCGATTGTGGGTTACTGTCGATGTTGTGAAGAAGCGATCACTACACTGACTACACGAGTGGCGCCTTCCAAGAGAATAAAGTAATGTTTGCGAAGTGGAGGTACGATATTAAGTATAAGATGGCCATTTCGTGGTTATAATCTGTAGAGATGCAGTGGCTGGAGAAAGTGGAATGAAAGTCACGTGATAAAAGTGTTCTGCACATGGAAAGTTCGAGAGTAAGTTTTGATCTATTGCTATTCACAAGAGAAACTTTAGCAATAGCTAGTTGATAATTCAATCTGTGCTGACTCAGCACCAAAGCATTTAGCCTAGCTAAGTCTACAAACTGGCTGTACAATACATTGATTCATAGTTTTTTGTAAAATATGTATGCAGCAACACAAATTTTGTACATGTATTACTAATCAACATGCATGTGCATAAAGTTCAGTGATAAGTAGCTGAAAATGGTCTCAGATTCAATTTCAGAGTGATCCTTTTTCAAAATTTTCCTGGGGGGGCATGCCCCCAGGCCCCCCTAGAAGGCTTGTGCTTTGCACTGCGGGGTGTGCTTTGCACTGCGGGGTGTGCTTTGCACTGCGGGGTGTTCTTTGCACACTATGATAGTACACCTCCATCTTATGGCCATGCAATTTCAGAAATGGCCAATCAAATTTACTTTTGATTGGCCATTCTGTCCGAGCAATATTTTCCCCTTATATTGTACACTGTACCCCAGCCAATACAAGTTCTACCACTGGATTGCTTTTATAGACATACCTAAATGCTTCAATGATGGGTGGGAGAAGGTAACATTGCTGTTAATGTAAACAGACAAGTCCTGGAGATATCCTTCACCATGTGTCACAATAGAATCGATTGTGGGTTGTGACCAAAACCTGCAAAAATACACAATGAACGTCTACCATGCCAAACTATGGTGAACTACACAAGAGTTACTTTGTTAAACTAGTTTGTGTGCATTCAGGCTGCTAATAATTCATGCAACACGTGTTAATTATGAGTCCTAGTGTATGGTAAAGCTACACAACTAGAAAGTTCCACAAATCATTTAAAGCATAGCCTTGCTTGTGCTATATGAAAAATAAAGCACTCGGCTTCGCCTCGTACTTTATTAGGATCTCAGCCGTGCACCTCATACTTTATTTTTCATATATCACTCACGGCAATGCTTTAACATATACATAACAGGTGGAGCATAGCTGAAAACAAAACAAAATGGCCACCACCTTCCATTATGTAACTGATTGTTGGGGTGCGTGTTTTGGTGCAGAATTACTTTAATGGCATTTCTGGTACCATTTTTTCTTTTAATGTGCTTCATCATTAGTCATAATTATGTTATAAAATGTAAACAAACAAACTAGTATAAGGGAAAATTAGGAATTTTAAGTTGGAATAGGGATCAAAGAATAAAGTAATGAAACAAGAGAATAGCTAAAAAAAGGACGGTTGCCTACACCTGCAGATATACTAGTGGACATCAGATCAGTCTACACCCATGACTAAACTAAGGATTAAAGATCCACTAGTATATCTGCAGGTATAAGCGATCTTCCTTGTTTCACAACTTTTTTCTTTGATCCCTATCCCAACTTAAAATTCCTAATTTCTACTTGGAGTGATAACTTTTGAATAGGTTCACCAATATATGGTGGGCATTATTTCGAGTATAATTAGACATTAAACCTTATACCAGCATAATAGGACAATCTTCAAGCCAATTATTAACTAAAATGTCCATTGTGTGTGCCAAAAACACAACCAAACACTCTGGGTTGGTCTGAAGACATTTTGGGCTAACCAATACTGCCAAGCTGTCATGAATGGAAATTGAGGGGCTGGTTTTAGGGTGATATTTTTGGCTGGAAGCCCAGTTCCCTAATATACAGTACTACAATACTGTATGATTATGTTTTTACTGTACAGAATAATACATTGTATGTAGTGCAGTTGGTGAAAAGGCACATCTGCGGCATTGAATAATGAAGAAATCAAGCCCATAGCCTCATCCATCCGTTTGTTGAGTTATGTTTGACTGGAGGAATCAGTTAGTCAGTCAGCGTAAAATTTTGTTACCGTATAGTAAAAAACTTTGGCAAATTTGGTGAACAGCGTTCAACTCGCCAAAGTTTTTTTCACCAATTATTTTAGATGATCACATGAGCACATTGAGTGACCAGGTTGAGTTGAACTTGAGATGAAGTTGATCCTTCAATATTTTAAGCCAGTACCCGCCAAAGAGAAGAAAGAAGACACCACTCCACATGGACCGTTAAGCAGCAAAATACCACCAGGAGCAATCAAAGCAGCCAATGAACAAGCACTCCATAACCTTCTTGATAGCAACAGCATATGTAGCTATCGTGATCATTTCCAACTTCCTGTTCACACGTCAGTTCATCGTCTCGCGATGGATTTGGCCAAATAGTACTTTGATTACGTGATAACCTCTACTACTGGAGTTCTGGTACTCTCGGCATCGCAGGAGATAGCTAGCAAAGCACACCTTTGCTAGTACATCATTAGATCAGTAGCTGTACTAACACAAAATACAAAACCCATAAAAATTACAAAGTACTGCTACAACAACAACACTATACTTACTACACTACTTAACTGATGACTTCACACCTTGTTGTTATATCAGAGATAATAAAGGGTACAAATCCTTACATATAGCTACCGTACAGTAAAAACTATGACAGTAAAAATTTTGGCGAATATTATTTTAATTGCCAAAGTTTTTTCTGCCAATTTTTTAACAGAGGGGTTTCACCACACTTTTTAACCAGGCGCGCACCCACTTTACTGAAATTGTTTTCGTAAAAGTGTGTGTGTGTACCTATCTACCTACCTATCTACCTATCTATGTTTGTCCGTATGCACCCACGTGAGCAATAACGGTAAAAGCAGCTTTTACGTAAGAAGTAAAAGCGAAATGAAGTCTGTATTAAACTTCTGCACAGGCGAACTTTGCTATGAGGTGGTTTCTTTTCGGCGGACTGAAATACGGGTGTGGCGACTTTTCTCAGGCTTTGTAATCTACCTTCCCTTTGAGGTTTTCAGGCATTTAACAACTGAAAAACAATGGTGCAGGCCTCGTACACTACCAGGAATAGCCTATCGCTTCGGGGCGTATCCCTTATGTACGCAAACGAAAATGAAGAGCAGCTGTGAGGCTTTGTCGATGGAATTTGTGAAAAAAAACATGATAGTCAAACTATAAAACAGTTTAGAAGATACTTCTGTGCGTAATATGTTGGTAAATGCGGTTTGTTTAACAAGCGCTTCCTTAGCAGTGCATAGCAACGTAATTGAACGAATTACAAAAATTTCATGAATTACGAAATACGAGAATTAGCTAATAATATTATTGTACAACCAAAAACTACCCTATTGTAAAGTAGTAATACATAGTTGGTTAATTCATAGTAGCATCTACTATCTATGGTTAATTCCAAATGAATTAGCTAGCTGCATAGCGCCTGGTTTTTAGAGGTAGCACAACATCAACTTGTTTACCGCCAAAGTTTTTTACTATACGGTACGTAAATACAAAATATTATTATAGGAAGGGTTTGGGGACATTTTAGGTTTGGTTGTGCCTAACCAATGCTGCCAAGCTGTCATGAATGGAAATTGAAGCTGGCTTTAGGATGATATTTTTGGCTGGAAAAGCCCAGTTCTTCATGATCCCTAATATACAGACTATACGATTATTTTTACTATACAGAATCACTGGACTCCTACTTCATTTTTAAATTAACAACTTTTATTGTACTAGTCAATATAATTATTGTACTATATACTCCACATGGAGGTTAAAAAGTAGTGAAACAAGCTCTACATGATCGGTAAATCCCTACTTGGCATTGTAGCAATGTGGGAAAGTCCCTATTTGGCATTGTAGGAGTAATGCTAAACTAGGGACTCTCCCACATTGCTACAATGCCAAGTAGCTAGGGATTTTCCCTCATAGCTACCATCATCTCTTGTTTCACTACTTCTATCTCTGGAATTAATGACACGACAGCCTCTTTTATGTGTGAGTCATTTGTCGCATCTTGTACTATATATGGTAATGTTTTGTATAATGTGCTATATATAGAGATTATATCAGTGCCTTTTTTATAAATTATTTCGTATATAGTGTGCAATACATGTATGACAGTGGCGAATACAGGTGGTTGCAAAGGTTTTAGCTGAAACCCCTCTCTGAAAATAGTGTGCGTGCCCCCAATATATTTATGGCTCATGTGAATGATAAAATCACCATGAGTTATACTAGTGTATTATATTGGGACATTTTCTACTGGCCAAAGTTCATACTTTCACCTTTGTAATCACTGAAAATTCCAGTACGGCTTTTAAGCATGTTAGCACCTCTAAAAATAATTATTGTTTTAATGGGCACAAGTGCTTTTTTGCTTCAAAACATTCTGAGAAGGTTTAGATTGGTAAGATTAAACTGTGAAACAATGTTGTGGAGTGATCTTTACTGATTCATTGCTAGCTAGTCTATGTTGTAGCTATAGGCCACTGAGCTATCAAGTTAACATTCATCCCAGCTGGACAGTCTGGGATTACAGTTATTGAAAACTTCCTGTACCTGAAACTCCTCTGAAAATTTCTAGATCCTCCACTACATAAGGGAATGGTGACTGTCGACACATTTTTCAATCAACCAGTTTGATCAAGACAAAACACATAGAAGGTTGCTTAATAGAAATACCTAAGAACTAATAATAAAACTCAGTGTTGTGTTAACTTGACCCCACTAATTCCAATAACATGTACTGATATCTCCATGACAACAACATACAGATGAAAGTTTTACCACAATACTGTACCTTTCAGTTTTGTGTTCTGTGTTGTAGTCGGCAATTGGTCCTCTGTATGAGTGGGTAGAAATGTTCCATGTGGTGGTAGATGTTATGTCTCGACTATGTGATCCAAATGTGATCAACCTGATCACTGACAACACAGCTGGTCTTGATCATCAAAAGATCCTTGGGCTGGTAGATGTCCCATCATGACCGTGTGGTCTAAGGTGACGTTGATACTTGAGCTAATCATATGTGCTATGTCACTAGGGAATATACAGAGTGTTTAATATGTTGAGGATAGAAAGGAAAATCTGACAAAAGCTCTCAATGTTAATAACATACCGGTAATCATAGTAAAACGTCTTGGTAAGTTATATTCTGCAAGTCTAGTCCTCAGCTGCGATCCCCGGTAACCATGTAAACGTCACACTGCTACCCACAATCGTACATAATAACTATGCCACAATCGAAACTCAACAACCTTATATAGGCGTGTCAAGATATATTTTTATAGATAATTACTTAATAGATAATCAAACGCTTAGCTGGAGATGGCCACGGATCATGATATGTTGGACCAGTCACAGGCGATAGCTCAGAAACTCTACAATGATCCATCCATTGCTATAATACCGCTGGACCTGCACACCGCGTGCGCCATTGGAGACTACCAGATCGTGAACAAGGCGGTAATGAATAAAGAGGACCTTAACAAGAGGAACAAAGGCGGTTGGACCCCGATAATGTACGCCGCCTATGTAGGACGGGATAGTATACGTTACTACTGGATGGCGTAGCGAACACTAATTGTGTTTCAACAAAGAATCTCAGCCCGTTGATGATATCAGCGGGGTCCGGTATAGAGTCCGTGTGTTACTTCTTGTTACAAGTGAGTCCACCACGTGTGTGTATTGTGCTGTAGCCACACGTGACTGCTATGTAGCATGGCGCCAATATTGATGCACGTGATGTGGATGGTTGTACAGCATTGTTACATGCTATAAGACAAGGACAACAATCAAGTGTTAACCTGTTACTGGACCATGGAGCAAACTGTGAAATAGGGTGAGGAAGCCATATTAATGTGATGTGACAATTTCCTGCCACCACCACCACCCCTCTAGTGACAATGATCAGGTGACCCCTCTCATACAGGCCGCAATGGATGGACATGAGATTATCGTGGAATTGTTGATAGCTTATGTGAGTATGTAACTGTGACCTCTGTGTATGGGATAGAATATGTAATGTAACCTCTCCAGTGGCATAAGCAGGATTTTCTGGAAGGAGGTTCGGTTTTGAAGTGCAAAAATGTCTTTAGGGGAAAGCCTGGGTACTTCCCCTGAACCACGTTTGAACGAAAATGATGCATACACAAAATATGCCCTTGGGCAATAACATTAAAAGGTGCTGTTTGTGCATCTAACTAGCTAAACCTACACACTGCTGTTTATGCAGCTAATAGAAACTATAAACCTATTGTAATACTGACTGACGTTATTTTATTCTGACAGCCAGTTTCACTGAACTTCTTCGCAGACGAGAGCCCTCCACATTTGAATCCCTTATATATAGTTGACAATACTTTCTTCTGGGTATACACATTATTCTCAGTAGAGCTCCTGTTGACTTCAGACTTGGCTTGTACTCCACTATATTTGATGCATCACGTGCCCACAACATGTGACAAATATACAAACTATTCATTATCTAAAAATACATCAACTATTCACAGTTTGTGCTAACCTGACACCTGTATAACATGACCACTCAAGTTTATCACAGCTGTTACCCTGTAATATGTCTGAACCAACTGAACCAACAGTCCTTCACCATTTTCACCAGGAATCACGTGCGCAGTTGATCACATGATGTAACACTCGATACAATGATTATTCTGCGTTTAAAATAATGCAATGTGACACTCAAAAGTAGTACAGAGCCGTGCCATTGTGCAAGTACGTAGCTACCGGAGAGCTCAGGGTTGTAAGATTTGGTGTGATTTTCAATTTTTAAAAATTTCTGCTTCTGAAAGGGGGGTTCGTCCAAACCGTCTGAATCCCTCCTGGCTATGCCCTTGCTTTCTATGACCAAATTAGTTTACTCTCTTTCAGATGTAAAAATGGAGGGACCAGTCCTTATTATGAGGTGTTTGTGTTAAGAGTTTGTGTGGAGGATTTGTTAATACTTCAAAGTACTTGAAGTACATGAAGTACATGAAGTACAATGAAGTCCATTTACATAGTACAAGTGAAATAAGTTGTAGCTATATTGGCTGAATTTGGCTCAAAGATGATATATTCCTGGATTGACATGGTCAGCTTTTGGTTGAAGTCACAATTGCTGCATTTGCTCTAAAAACAGGATTTAAAAGGTTTCCCATCCTCTGATTTATTTCTCTGCTGATCTTGAAACAGTTGTACTGCTTTTGGCCTGAAAGATTTAGTTGATCATTATAAGAAGAAGGCAGCTATAGCAGCTAAGAAGAAAAATTATGACCTGAACAGAAAGTTAACAGCAGCGAAGTACACTCACTAAGCAGGTGGATGAATACGTTGAAACTAATGCAGTAACAATGGCCCAAAATCCAGCAAATAAGATAACCAAAAGAAATATCCTCTGTTTTCAAGGTTGACAAAAACAAAAAAAACAAAAACAAGTTGATGTTGTGCTACTTCTAAAAACCAGGCGCCATGCAGCTAGCTAACTCAACTGGAATTAACCATAGATAGTATATGCTATGTATTTTACAATAGGGTAGTTTTGGGTTGTGAAATAATATTAACTAATTCTCGTATTTTGCAATTCATGAAATTTTCGTAATTTATTCAATTACGTTGCTATGCACTGCTAAGGAAGCGCTTGTTAAACAAACTACTTTTACCAACATATTACGCACAGAAGTATCTTCTAAACTGTTTTATAGTTTGACTATCGTGTTTTTTCTCACAAATTCTCTTGACAAAGCCTCAAAGCTGCTCTTCATTTTCGTTCGCGTACGTAAGGGATACGCCCCCTTTCAACTCGAAGCGATAGGCTATTCCTGGTAGTGTACGAGGCCTGCACCATTGTTTTTCAGTTGTTAAACACCTGAAAACTTCAAAGGGAAGGTAGTTTACAAAGTCTGAGGAAAGTCACCACACCCGTATTTCAGTCCGCCGAAAAGAAGCCACCTCAGAGCAAAGTTCACCTGTGCAGAAGTTTAATACAGACTTCATTTTGCTTTTACTTCTTACGTAAAAGCTGCTTTTACCATTATTTAATGATTTTGCTCACGTGGTTGCAGCGTACGGACAAACATAGATAGGTAGATATGTAGATAGGTACACACAAACACTTTTACAAAAACAATTTCAGTAAACCAGGCGCGCGCCTGGTTTAAAAATCCTAGGAGTACCATGATCTTCCTCTGTGCCTGTTGAGAGACTCTTTAGCATTGCAGGAAAGGTACTTACTCCTGAAAGATTTCACCTTATAGATGGCAGATTTTCACAATTTTATTAGGTGCAACCAAAACTACTTAAATGCAATCGTGAACACTGTAAACATAATCTGTACTTGTACTTGTACTTAAATACTTTCAAAAGTACTTGTACTTTACTTAAATACTTATCTTAAAACAATGTCATGTACTTGTACTTCAACAAATGTCAAAGTACTTGTACTTTACTTAAGTACTTTCACATGTACTTCGCCCCATGTCTGCCTGTAACCAATTAAAACTTCATTCAATAACTTTGTTATACACCTTCAATAAAGAACTGATACACATCAGGATGATCCTTGTACATGATACTACACATTGGAAATGCAAAACTTTATTAAAACCCTTGAAATAGCATTTTCAGTCACTAGGCTGAGAAAACAATTTGTTTCATGTGGCATTTTAATGGGCTATCATGTCACAGCTGCAGACTTTGAACTTGATTGTTTTCCATCTTATCAAATAGTTTTATTGTCAAGGTCAAAAAAGAGGGTTCCAAAGGATTTTATACATGCCTCTCCTTCTAAAATCACTATTTAGTATATACACGTGCTACAAACCTCATAAGAAATTTGGTGCTTTTATCAAAAAGTGAACAGTTTTTTGGCTTAGGTGCTGGACTATAGTTGAGTTAAGTTTGTAGAGCCTACATAAATTTTCACGTGATAAAATTTTACGGTAGCTTTTCGGACCATGAAAACCGTAATAATTACGTACCGCGAAAATTTCCAGGTATACAGTATGCAAAAACAAGGCTGATATAACTGATGGCCAATCCGATTATCGGTACACCTCTTTTGTTTACTTATCAAACACTTTAACATTTGTCCTGTACATGTTAACAAGTGTGTCACCCTTACCTTACCCCACCCCCTCCCCTCCCCTCCCTCCAGGACAATGTGTGCCTCGGCGACAATTAGTAATATATGCTGTGAGTGTTGTTAGGGGGTGAGGTCTGTTTACTCATGTGATCTATTAGTTTTCAGCTCCTGAACAAGACAACCATCCCTTCTATGAACCAAATATAGAGAAATTAGGTGAGTACTGCTATAAGTAGTAACAACAATAGCCACACACCCTTTCTCTTCAGATGAAGAAGAACAAGATGTTGACAAGACAATCGAGGCTCCAACCCTCAGCATACAACAGCAACGTAATCAGGAAGAGTTTCTGAGTTATGTTGGACTGGAGAAGTTATTACCAGTACTACAGGTAAGACTGGCCATACACTACTACATGTTATACTGGGACTGGTTGGGAAGACTACAGACAGTTACTGTGTTACCTCAAATTGTGACTTGTCCTATTTGGTCTGGAGATGATGTTCAACACAAATAATCACCTGGTCTGAAATATAGTTTCTAACACTGCTATGAACAACTGTCTAATCAGGTCACTGCATAAAGAGGTCACCTGTCTAAACTGGCCGTTATAAAAATCTCCACATGTGCCAACTGTGTACATATAATGCAGCCACCTCCTTAATGAGGTCAGAAAATTTTGTCCCTATGGTGACCGGAATAGACAGGTTTCACTGTATTATTTTCATACCTAGCTTTTGATAACAGTTGTTGAAAGTTTCAACAAATCAAGTGTGGCTTCATGGATACTACTTAAACACGTAAATTGTTCCATGCATGCAAATGGGATTGGCTTATGTACTCGTACACTCGATTAGTGGGAGTGGCTCCATGTAAGCTTGCAGACAGCAACAGACATGAATTTGTGCCCAGCCACTGATAAACGGGTGAGGCTCTACATATGCCTACAGACAGCAAATAATCCTGATAAGTGGGCATGGCCCATGAAATAAATTGGGCTGCAGCAGGATTCCGATAAAGTGGATCAGATCCAGACCCATGAAAGCTACTATGCCAGACTGATGCTGAATCCATAACATATCAGCACAAAAAGGATTGTACATTACAGCATGCACACTTTGTCCTTACATCACTAACTCGCATGCACCACCAATATTTCTATGAGAGCATTTTGCCAAATTAAAATTTTGCCAACTGCAATTTATAGCAAATCTCCAAATATTAGTTTCACCAATATTTGTTGTTATACGTTATGTGCAGGTATAGATCACCTCTCTTGTTTTGTTACTATTTAGTTATTCCCTTGAGCCACTACTTTTTTTTTAGGTGTACAAATCACCACAGTTGTTTGTCTGTAGTTTTGACATGAATGTAGCTCAACTTTTTGATTATCCTTCCCTACACCAGTTCCTTCGTCACCCTATAAAGAACAAACAAAAGCAGGTATTGATTTGCTACAACAACACTCAAGTTGCCAGATGTTGGGTGTTTAATTTTGCTAAAATTCTGCATTAATACGTACTTTGCATGCCAAGATACCATGAGCTAAAAGTTCAGTTTTAAAAAGGTGTGCACAAAAAGGTGCTGTTTACAATAACACAAGTTGATGTTATGCTACTTCTAAAAACCAGGCGTCCATGCAGTTAATACTATCCCAAATAGGCAATTAATCAGCCATGTATATAATTTAGTTTATATTCATTCTATTGCTATTATTGATTCAGCTAGATATGTAAATACTGTAATTTAGCATATTTTGTAATTCATGAATTATTTTGTGATTTAGTAATTACGTTGCTATGCACTGCTAAGGGAGTGTAACTTAACAAACCACTTTAAACCACAAACTACACACACAAGTATCTTCTATAGTGTGTCTATCGTGTTTTCTCACACAAATTGTATAGGAAAAGCCTCGAAGCTGCCCTTTATTTTCATTTCAACTTAAAGGATACGCTAGCCTAAGAGGCCTTCAACATTGTTTAAAGTTGTTAAACATCTATAAAACCGAAAGGGAAGACCATTCATAAAGTATATGAAGAGTCGCCATACCCATATTTCAGACAGCCAAGATGAAACCACCAAAGTTTATGTGTGTGGAAGTTTCATACCGACTTATAGCTTTCAATTCTGACATCCTGGCCATTTTTGACATTTTTGCTCACATGGGTGCGTACAGAGGTTAAGAGAGGTGTTCACGGTATACCTACCATATATCAACTATTATTTTCCTTCCATCCTTTAGGAACAAGAAGTTGACCTGCCAACGTTACTTACTTTAGATAAGGAGTTGTAGAGTGTTGGAGTGAAGTAACTGTTACTATTAATAGATGAAGTGTTATATTAATACCTTATTCGGCCATTTGGTCCAAGGAGACGTTTAGTAATACAACAAATCACTGGTAAGGCTACCTCCTCGCCACTGGATAAACAGGATAAACCAGTTGTGACAAGTCCAGGGGTTGTCAATGACAACAATAAACAAAATGATCAGGGAGATCAAACAGTACATCTGTCAGTGTTATAATGCCACACTCTATGGTGTGCAATATGACTACTCTAAAATTTCCCGTAAGATATGGTACTTGAGAATTTCAAACATTTCTTGTGGGGGGAACCCTCTTAAGTACAAGGTGTCATGTGGCATCTTCCCAAGTTGTTATAGGAAACAAACAAAACAGGTTACCTTCAGAATTGTTACCAACAAGATGAACTTGTAGCAAGTCTTAAACCTGTTTTCTCAGGTATCAACTCAACATGAATAGACTATAGTGTGCACCATGTGCGTTGATCCATCATGTTGTGTCTGTCTGTATGTGTGTATAAGTCTATGAGTTGATGTGTGTTAGTCTGTCAATGTGTCAGTCCAGTGTCCGGTTGGTTACAGGTACAGTTACAGAAGATGCTTGATAAAGAATGTCATATCAGGAGCACCACGGAGTAGTTTACCCTCCAGCTACAGTTATCAAGACAAGAGGCTAATGAGTATGCTACTGCCGTGCAAAAAGCTATCTCTGATCAGGTTATCCATCTGACAACGACAAGGTATTTCCTAGATCATGTGATCATCACTGAGCTCGTGTGATCCCTACAGGAAGGTGTTCACTAAGATGTCCACCTCATTAACTGTACTCAACACCATAGCAACCAATATGAAGGTGGGTGCTATAGAGTGGTTCTAATAATTCTTGCACAGCAACAGTTTTAAAATTGATGTACGTATCAATATCAACTTCTGTTTATCATTATCAACAACTATTATACAGTATGATAGTAACTGTATAGTAGGGACCACAAAGGAGTAGTTGTGGCCCACGAAATAACATCACCAAAAAACCAACCTCAATTTTCCCAGACAACCATAAGGCAGTATTGGATAGATAAAACTACAGTAAGCCCAAACAAGCTTTCAGATCAACCCGAAACGCTTTCAACAAGTTGATACGGAATTTTTAAAAAAAATTATTCAATTATCATTATCAACAAATATTATAACCTTTATAACAACAGTTACCATTACATCGGAGTTGTATTGTGTGGCAATGATATAGTCTCCATTGTAAGCCAGAGTGGTAGTTTATACATGACGTTTCATTTCTTCTACAAACACTGAATATCATTTAGAATATCATTTAGATGTATAAGTGGTAATTGCAAGAAATGATATTTGATATCTGCTCATTACCTGTAGCACAAGTTAGTGATGAGTGATAGTAAAAATTTTACTATCACGATAGTTACTCATTAAATATCACGATAGTGATATCCCTACTATTGCGATAACAATAGTGATTTACTATCGCGATATATCGCACTATCAATACAATTGCTCAGCCCTAGCACAAATACAGAAATATAGAGGCACATCTCAAATCTCTTTTACAATAATATTTGCTCCACACATAACCACATTACATCAACACTTATAGGATGATACAAGAGTATCTCACAAGCTAGTGGAGCAGTGTTCAGCTGAGGTGAAGTTCCACACATTACTATGTTGTGAGATGGGAGCTTTTATCATTAGCCTCTTTCTTCAAAGCATTCAATAAATTATGACTTTTTAGTAATACACAAGTATCTCTCACCCATTGTGTACAATGCTTAATCCAATAATACTCTCAATAGCAGCTTGACATATTATATTGAAATACGTCAAGCGATTAGCCAATAGAATTAGTATTACCAAGAGTTCATAATATATATACTAAGGAGAGTATCCTACTCTCATATACCCCTGTAGAAAGGCGTATCGTGAAGTTATGACGTAACACTTCTGAGTTCGCCCGTTTTTCTTTGTATAATTAATGATGTCACTAGTTGAACATGGTATCGATTGAACGCGTGCCTACCAACGTCGCTAGCAACCAAATTAACTCCAGCTCTAAGCGTTTCTCACCCAACTACAATCGTTCCTTCATGGGTTAAGACCGCTTCGTAGGCGTTTCTTACTAGGCCATTTGCGAATACGGCTATCCTGAGCGTCGCAAGTGTAAAACGGTGCTAACGATTCTTGTACTTTTACGGCTTCCTGTACGTCACAAACCACAACATCTTGTCGTTACGTCATAACTTCACGATACGCCTTTCTACAGGGATATATGAGAGTAGGATACTCTCCTTAGTATATATATAAGTGTAACAAAAAATTTGGAATTTTCAATATGAGTAGGGATCAAAGTAATAAAAAGTACTGAAACAAGTGAGATTTACCACCTGATGCCTTACTACTACACACATATCCTTACTAGAACTGCAGAGGGTCTTGAAATGCTGAAACAAGTGACATTATCTACCACCTGAAGTCTTGCTAGTACACACAATTCCTACTTCAGTGCCATTGTCTCTAACTTCTCAGGAACTGAAGTAGGGATTGTGTGTGTACTAGCAAGACTTCAGGTGGTAGATAATGTCACTTGTTTCAGCATTTCAAGACCCTCTGCAGTTCTAGTAAGGATATGTGTGTAGTAGTAAGGCATCAGGTGGTAAATCTCACTTGTTTCAGTACTTTTTATTACTTTGATCCCTACTCATATTGAAAATTCCAAATTTTTTGTTACACTTGTTTGTGTACTTTTTATTCACCTGCAGCATATTAGCAGAATCTCCAGGATTACATACAAGTTCTCAATGTAAATGCTAGTAACATAGTACAATGGACTTTTATACAGCGAGGTGTAATGTAGAATGAAATCTTTCTCAGCAGAAATAGTTGTCTTATATTTTCATTACCAGAAATTGTTGACTGTTTTATTGAAATGTAATTTATTTATTTTTTTCTTGTAATTTGAGAAATCTTAATATGTGATTCTCATCTACCATCTGTGCACTGCTCATTTCTACAACAAAATCTATTACAAATGCTAAGTTCATAAGGATGCAATTGCAAATTAATTTTATCATGGTACTAATTTTGCTGAAGTAAATTATGCATAGAAGTACCATGCATTGTTATAATAGCTACCAGTTATAGCTTAAGATTCATCAAAGCATTAACACATCACCACACATCTACCCTGATTTGTTGATAGGCGATGATCGGTGTTGATGATGAGGTTAGGCTAATTATTTTGGGAAGCCAGAGGTGATACTTAGAGCTGTGCCTGTAGTGCAGATAGACACTGTCCCTCATCCAAATTACTCTTGATACACAACTATTTATAATTATAAACAAAAATACTGCAACCTTGTGTTGCTATGTTCTGTCCTGTGTCATGCTCCTGAGTCACTGATGGTGTAACTTTAACTTCTGTCCCAGATTGGCTGCCTCCATCATCGCTTTCTTTGTTTCCACGCCCCCTTCCTCTACGCCCTCCTCTTCTGCCTTCATGCCCCCCTCCTCTACCTCCATGTCTGCCTCCATGTCCCCTTCCTCTGCCTCCACGTCTCCCTCCTCTGCCTCCACGTCCCCAACCTCTATCACCTCCTGATGTGCTATTCTTCTGCTGGTGAATCCAATATTACCTCGGACAAAACACACAAAACGATAATAACAGCAATACTCTTAGTTAACGCTATCTTGTTACAATAACTGAATTGAAAATAACACTAAATAGGTAGTGCTGTTCAAAGCAAAGAAATGCGTTTAGAAAAGCAAGCCGCAATTAAAACGTTGCCAACTATCTTTACTTGAAAACAACACCTAGATATCGCTAATATATATTCACTTACACGTGTATATAGTTCGACGTTGAACAACTCGCTCTTTCTCAAAGTCTACTTCTAAACAACACTGTGACATGTATTCGAATAATTTAGTGCGACAACCTTTCTGGCTAGTGTTTGGGCCCCGCGCTAGCCTATGCCGGCTGTGTATGCAGTGGTGAAGCCCTACCATGCTGGTGATTGCGTATGATTATCATTACAGTGGAGAACCAAGGCTGATGGCCGCAGTAAAGAAGGATAAAAGGTAAGACAATAGCGCACACACTGTATCTTTAGCACTATGTCAAAGGCTTCTTCTTGCAGAAATTTTGAGCATTTCTGTGAAAGAATTAGGGCTGTAGCAGTACCCAGTTTTCCGATACGCTTGACTGAACGCGTCAGTCAGGCAGTCAGTCAGTCAGTAGAAAATTCGGTTGGATAATTTTTTTTTTAATTCGTAGAAATCCATTGGATGCATTTCGAGCTGTTTTGAAAGCATAGGCGTGCTTTGTTTTCATAGTACAATGATGACAAATCGCCGTTATAGCTTAGAAAGTCTGCTTTTCGTGCGATATTTTTTGGCGGGAAATGGTGAACCTTGATGATCCCTACCATTAAGTACTACCGTACTTAATGATTATGAACTCTTGAATACCAAGAGTTCATAATATATATATATTAATCCAACAACTGAATGTGTTACTGTATAATACTCTCAATAGCAGCTTGATGTATTATATTGATATACGTCAAGCGATTAGCCAATAGAATTAGTATTACACTTGTTTGTCAAGGTCCCATGACAAAAATCTATAATACTAATTTGATTGGCTAGAATAGTGTGGTGTGTTTCTATTAGAAGTAAATGTCCGACTTGACAACTATTGTTACCATAGTGATAGATGCCCCACGGTATAACACAATGTGGTTGCTTAGCAACGGTTGCTAGGTAACCGTTGCTAAGGCAAAACTCATTTTGAGACCATAGCAACGGTTGCTAAGTGTGATTGATCTTTTGCAGTGGTTATTTTAGAATTTCTGTTGCCTAGTAACAGTTGCTATGGTTGTAAGATTAATTTGCAATAGGACAGATGGCTGTGGTATTCGGGATTAATAGTTCTCGCATTGTAAACAGGAAGGAAATAGTGCTCGGCTTTGCCTCGCACTATTTTACTCCTTCCTGTTTACAATGCTCGCACTATTAATCCCGAATACCACAGCCATCCATCCTATTACATATACTTATACTAGGCTTGTGTGATTGTGTCAGGTGTTCTAGTCACATATGTGGGTCACACTGGTGCATCAAATAAAGCTACTGTTAACTGCATGACATCTGCTATTAAACATATCCTAAATGTAACACTGATCCCTTGGCAACACATACGTGTATACTTGTTTGCAACTACCACAATAAAAATTACACACATCAGGATACCCAATGTTTGTTACTTGTTCTTGTTACCATGACAAGGAGCAGAGATCCATCACAAGACATCACATGGGATGATGGCACAAAACATGGCAATGAAGAACAGGCACATGGTGATTGCTAGCATGTTGGATAATGCTAGGTTCTGGCAGAACTTCGGAGGATGTGAGTGTCTGTGTGTGTGTTTTTTAACATTTCTGTAATTCACATTTTCACATGTACTGGTCCCCACACTGTGTTATATCCCATTGTATCCTCAGCTAGTTTCAATGATAGTGACAGTAGCAGTGAAGCAAGTGACGATTTGATGAGTGGTCCGGATGCAGTAGCTAAGATGACCAACGCTGGAGCTAGTGGATCATTCTCAATGGATTACTACAGGTATATGGAGAGCAAGAAGAACCATCACAGCTTTGGAGGTCAGTAAGATACAACACTCTGCTGTTTACTTATCAAACACTTTAACTGTATGTGTAATAAGTATGTCACCCTTATCCCCCCCTCCCCCCAGAACAAAGTGTGACCCAGTGACGATTAGAAAGATCTGCTGCGAGTATTATTTGGCAGTGTCATCTGTTTTATCATGTGATCTATTAGTTCTCAGCTCCTGAACAAGACAACCCTCTCTTCTATGAGCCAAATATGGAGAAACTAGGTAAGTACTACTATAATTAGTAACAGTAATAGCCACACCTCTTTCTCTTCAGATGAAGAGAAAGAGGTGTGGCTACTGATTTCCATTATGGTATCTTAAGCACAGTAGGGATATAACACTTCTTATTGTTTTACTGTGATTTAATATTGTGCACTACTCCAGCTTGTTTCAGTACTTTTTATCGATGTGCTATGATCCCTACTCTAGTTGAAAATTGTTTGTTGACTTTTTTTGTAAACAATTATTATGACTGGTGAACCCATGCATTACTGCATTTGAAATGGTGCCACGTGCACCAGCTATATCAAATATCGTCTGAAAAGTGAAGTATCCATTATGCTTCATTGTTAGCTATGTTCAACTTGTTACACAGCATTTTGAATCAAGAACTGTTTGAAAAGTATCTCTGCAATCCTCGCATGCTGAAAGAAGTGGTGTCGCATGTCCCAGCTATGTCGATTACCGTCCGGATTAAAAGTAAAGTGTCCACTATGCTTCATTGTCAGCTATGTTCAACCTATTACACAGCAGTATGAACCAAGAATTGTTCAAAAAGCACCTCTGCTAACAAAATAGCCACTATGAAAAATACGGACGATTTCTGTTACAAAGAGAAGCCATCAGTTACTTAGCCAGTCAGTAGAAAATTCCGTTAAATAATTTTTTTTTTAAATTCCATAACAACTTGTTGAAAACGTTTCGGGTTGATCTTAAAGCTTGTTTGGGCTTAGTTTTACCTAACCAATAATGCCTCATCGTTGTCAGGGGAAATTGAGGTTGTTTTTGGGTGATGTTATTTCATGGGCCACGCCTACTCCTTGAGGTCCCTGCTATACAGTACTATCATATTGTATGATATTAGATACGGTGCCATTAAAATTACCAATCATATCACACTGACAAATAAAACCAATACACAATGTGATGGGGAAACCATAAAAGTGTTCAATGGTATACATTAATATACTGGCTGGAACTTTGCATCTGAATAGACAAGCAAGGTGTGATCATATCTAAAAGCTGATCAAGGGAGGTGACCATCCAGGTCATTAGCTTGTCATGTCGAGGGTTATAGTATATGAAGCCATAGATGTGTAATATTATTTCTATTGGGTTGTGCCTGTACTTTTTGACACTGTAATATTGGCTTTGTTAGAAGTTTTATTTTCATTTACTAGGCCCGGGGTCACGTACAATCACCAATGGGACAACCTACCAATAAGGCACTGCATGACCAGTACAGTGTATGTTAGCACATAAATGTAATTATAATCAAATGTTTAAGCTTTATTCGGTAATCAAGACAGCAGTCGTGTGCACTTTAATATGTGACCCAGTCTGAGAAAACCGGTCTTATCGCCCATGTGAGCAGATTCGATTTTTCACCCAGGACACACCTACATGAATAAACTATCTAATTCCACATTTTAGACTTGAGTGGTCTGGTTTTGCTGGCTGCTTTTCCCAAGCCCAGTGGCGATCCATACGTGTGGTGTGGGGCCTTAATGGAGCTCTGGTCAGCCTGGGAATGACTGTATGTGGCTGTACAGCTCTGTGGTATTGAATAAGTACCTCTGCTGTGAATTTCCTTTCATTTTAGCCAGTTTTGAGACCTCAATGGCTCAAAACTTGGCCTTATTCAACCCTTGGCCTTCCTTTTCAATTTTTGAACACCATCTTGCCCACCTTCCAGGGCTCCCGCCTCCCACCCAATTTGCAGCTCGCCTGATACAGTCAACCTCGGTTTAAAAACTATCTAAAATAGCGGGAAACTTAGTTGTTAGTTACTTGCACAGTGGATGCTCTGCAAGGTAAGGAATTGGTGTAAAACGTGTGAAAATTTGGTACACATAGCTTTAACCATTGGTGAGCTACAACACACTAAATACTTAGAACCAGCATTTCTCGATACTTTTAAATAGGGGATAAGCCCGGTTTTGTCAGACTGGGTCACATATAACTATATACATATATAGCCGGCCCTCAGAATTCATACTGTCCAACAAATGCTTAATTAAGTCTAGGATGTTAATTATGTATCTGTACACAATTTGTGTCCTCCTCATGTGATACCAGTTGTTTAAATGAGAGTGATGGATTATGACATGGCTGGAGTTGCCAAGGGCAGACCACAGTAATATCTGGGACAAAAGAAGCCGAGTATTTCCACTATGTGTCACACACAAGCGTTATCTGACTCATCCGCTGAGGTACATTTTAAGTATGAGATCAGAGGAGGGTGGACACGATATAAGCGCTACTGAAAACTATTACCGTTAATCGAATGTTTCAAATACCAAGACTAAAATGGAGTGATTAAAACTGTTTAGCAACAGCCGCACTAATTTATGTTGTGTTTCTTGTGACAAACGGAAGAAAATGAGTACGAAGGTGTCTTATTTCCTGCTTGATTCTCCATGAGAACACGCTAGCGGCGTCCGCTTTCCTTTCTTTAATTCCATGGGAGGAGCATAGGAGGCTTATTGTATATCATGATACCTTCTTCGATAATTTTTGGGCTCGAATACAACTTATAAGGTTTCTCTAGAGTGCAATGCATTGTTTCCACTGACAAACTTACTGCACATGTGATCCTCTATAAATTCAAGAGCGATTTACATGCCGGGAATAGCGGGGAAGAGTAGGGCAGACCAGCTAAATATACTAAACGTCAAGCACACTTTCGAATGATGCTTATTTAAACTTCGCTGAAGGCTTGGTTATACTTTTAATACAAATGTATGCGCTCACGTGTGCATGTCCAACCTCCTTTGGTATGAAATGGGCCAATAATTATGTCAAAAAATGGTCACATGGTGTCTTGGAAATAAACTGCAAGATGAAATAAATGTGTAGCAGATCTCTATGAAAGGTGGCAGTGCCTTCAAAGGAATACTAATGGATATGGCACATCAGTGATATCACAGTAGTTAATAACAACAATATTGCAATATTGATACTTTCAGATATCACGATATATCACTAAAATGATTATATCACTCAGCCCTAATATGTACGTATGTGAAACACCAATAATGTGATAAATCACAAACTAACCAGCTGTGTATGGATTGTGAGATATCTTGTAAAAAAAAAAAATTAGTTGGAATTCTGTAACTTTTTTCTGTAATGACTTCAACAACACAGTAGAGTTCCTTATTGTATTTAGTTGTATGGTTACTAAGTGGTTATGATGTGACTGAGTGATTCAGTTAGTAATCACTAGGAGTTCAGTAATTAAAGAGAGTTGCTCACGAAACATCACCTACCATATATCAACTGTTACATTCCTTCCATCCTTTAGGAACAAGAAGTTGACCTGTCAACGTTACTAACTTTAGATGAAGAGGATCTGAAGGATGTTGGAGTGAAGTAACTGTGTTACTATTAATAGATAGAATGTTATATTAATACCTTATTAGGCCAGTTGGTCCAAGGAAACGTCTAGTACAAGCATACAATAAGTCACTGATAATTCTCCCTCCTCAATACTTGATAAACAAGATAAACCAGTTGTGACAAGTACTGGGGTGGTCAATGACAGAAAAAAAACAAAAAACAGGGAGATCAACCAGTAAGTCTGTTTTGTGTTATAGTATAACAACTTGGGAAGATGATGAAAATTATGACACCTTCTATACACTCCTACTCACGGAGAGTTCAAAAATATTTGTTTCGTTTCTGTAGCATGTGTCATGTGTTTGTTAAAACAAGTGTAATCTTCACACCTTACCAACAAGATCAACTTGTAGCAAAAATACACTTGTCTTTTAAACTTCTTTTCTCACGTATCAACTCAACATGAATATACTATGTGCTGATCCATCCTGTTGTGTCTGTCTGTATGTGTGTATATGTCTATGTGTCAATGTGTTAATCTGTCAGTGTGTCAGTCCAGTGTCCTGCCGGTTACAGGTACAGTTACAGAAGATACTTGATAAAGAACATCAGATCAGGAGCACCACAGAGTAGTTTCTTCTCCAGCTAGACAAGAGACTAATGAGTGTGCTACTGCTATTCAACAAACTATCTCTGATCAGGTGATCCATCTGACAGCAGCAAGGTATGTCCTAGATCATGTGATTATCACTGAGCTCATGTGATCCCTACAGGAAGGTGTTCACTGAGATGTTCACTTGAACTCAACACCATAGCAACTGATATGAAAGTGGGACTATAGACAGATTCTAATAACTAGTACAATTTAAAAATTATTAATCCAAAAATGAAGTAGGTATCAACAATACACAAGAAATATAAATGATCGTAGCTATCATGACATACGTAGCTATGTGGGAAATCCCTACATTGGCATGTTACCACCATCTGTTAAATGCCAATGTAGGGATTTTCCCATCACTCATGTTTCTTGTTTTGCTGCTTTTAATTGCTGGACCCTGCTTCATTTTAACTTGACAATTTTCAATTGTACTAGTTTGTTTGTTTGTTTGTTTGTTGTCAACACATGTGTGGCTATGACTGCTTTAGTAGTAGCATTGTTACCTGCCCTATGTACAGGAGTTGTAAATTGATTAGTAATATAATTTAAGCAGTAAATATTTAGTGTACAAACGGTATCCAACAACAACATTACAAAAGTGATTTAAATGTCTCTTAAGTTCTGGCAGTGCTCAGATTTTAGCCTCCCCATCTGGTGGCTTCAATAGCCTGATGATGTCATCATAGCACCATTTTAATTAATAGGTACAATAGTAGGGATTATCCCTTGATAGTACAAACAGGAGCTCATAGAGTCCATAAGGACTCCAGACTCGATGAGCTGCTGGTACAAAGTAATACAAATTAAATACAAAGCTGATGACAGGATCAGTAGTTATAGAAAGGATTAACTTTTCAGAGCATCATCTCCAATCAGTAACTTGTAATCCAGTCTGTGCAAAGAAAAAGAAAAAGGTCACATAAATAAGATGGTCTGTTAAGTACAGAGAACAATTTTAATACAACCACATCCACATGAGCTGACCCGCAATACTGACAGCAACAGCAGCAGATACATAGCTGAACAGTAGAGCTACTTAGACATAATAAACTTCACTATACACTACATTACGTGTATTACAGTCCTCCCTAACCAATAGTGTCAGGCAATCTGGGGAGCCTACTCTAGACAGTGCTACATAAAGCATTCCATGTGTAAAGCTCTCGTCGGTCATATCTACTCCTACAGCTTTAAAAATTTGGCCCTGACCTTTGTTGATAGTCATTGCAAAGTATAGAGAGACCGGAAACTACACACATCTAAACTCAAATGGCAATGTGGAGTTGCTAGGAATAAGTGCAATCCTAGGAATGATGATGTTAAGATCTGCATGCCTACCATGAGAAATTTTGGCTTCTATTGTGTTGTCAGAAAATTTAGTGATCACACAACTGGTACCATTGGTAACTCGTGGGGATCTACAGGAGCATAAAATTATAATTGGTACACCAACTTTTAACAAAATTAAGTGTGGGGTCAACCCTGATACTTCTAAAGAGTTTAAAACTCGGTAGAAAATTCAGTCATCAGGCACTGAGTCCGAAGACTTGTACTGTACACTAGGGTTGAGACAAATGGTTAGAAGCTTCAAAGCTTTGTTCGGTTTCATACCATTCGGATGCTGCTTTACCTCACAAAAGCTTCATTACCATGGATACTAACAATTAAACCAATTGCACAATTATTGTCATTCCTTGTGAAAGCTGCCATTTACATATTTCTGGTGTAGTTATAGTCTAAACAATGGCTATACTGGAGCTATAACAAAGTGTAGGAGTTTGTACTACAGTGAAACCTGTCTAATCAGGTCACTGCACAAAGAGGTCACCTGTCTAAACTGGCCATTATAAAATATCCCCACATGTGCTAACTGTGTACAAAGTGACCTGTATAGTGCAGCCACCTCTTAATGAGGTTGAAAATTTTGTCCCTATGATGACCAGAATAGACAGGTTTCACTGTATATGGTAATTGTTGACATGACATTCGTAACAACGTTTCGAAGCTTCGGTAACATATTCAAAGAAGCTTTGGATGATGTATTTGTACATTTGTTCCAACCCTACTGTACACGCTCACCAGGTAACTGCTCTACCAAGGTTGTATTGATAGTGCGGGTAGTTTTATTCAGAAGAGCCTAAATGTAACGTTCCAACAACCAAGTGATCTTTGTATAGCTTGAGAGCAAATCTGGTAAACTCTAGACACCAATTCATCAAGTTACTTACAAAGGTACTCATAGTTTCAGGTAGCTGGACAACATCAGAAATGTCATCATTAATGGAAAACTTACCATCTCCAATTGCTAACATCTGGTCAGCAAATTGTCCAGCTGCTTGACCTGCACAAAAGTACACCCTTATATTAGTGTATTAATGTTTAACAACTACACTGTCTCACAGATGTGACTTCTTCAGACAGGCATCCACTATGTTACCTCTGGTACCACGTGGAATAACTGGGAATATTTGGCTAATGTCTTCACACAACAACATACAAATTCCTCCCATTGGCTGGCGGTTACCTGTCAAATCCTTCAGAGTGCGGTCTAGAGCTTCAAATGCTTGTCTGTTAGTCATTGGAGCTTCATCAACAGCAATAGCTTTAGCTTCCTGGATGACTTTGCAGAGTACAGTTCCTCTCTTAATACCATACCTGTTTCACTGCCCATACAAATTTAAAGTCTCAATAGTAGCACTGAAATTTATCCCGTATTTCACTGGTAGCAGTGAAAAGGTGTAATTGCAATTTCATTGGCTAGAGTTTATGTTAACAATGTAATGCCAATTAGTGTTGATGCGTGTTTAGTTCAAATTGTGTACATAGCAATACTAATGTACAGCATGCGTATATGCAGCGAGTGTGGTATTAACTGGGAATAGCATGGATATAGCAGTGAAATTTGGGATAAATACCACTCTTGTTGCATTGAAAATGGAAATTTCACTCGGCTTTGCTTCATGAAATTTTACCCATTTCAATGCAACACTTGTGGTATTTATCTCAAATTTCACTGCTACCCATGCTATTACTAGTACTAATACTACAGACTGGAATGTCCATAGCATTCAAATCTAGTGGGATTTTGAAAGTTCTATACAAGGTGCAACCTCCAGTTACTAGAAGTGTGGCAGCTATTCTGCTAGATGCAGTGACCAATGCTATCTTACCTTCAGACCTCATTTTGGCAAGAATAAGGTTGAATAGGAAAGTCTTACCTGTTTCATCTGGAACTTCCAAAAATAGTACACCTCCCTGATTCCTATCAACCATGGAACAAAAAGAGTCATACACATCACGCTGGTCTAGTGTTAACAAAGTAGCATTGTGTTCTACATAGGCTTGCTGTTCACCACAGGGGCGTAGGGAGGGGGGGTTCCTAGAGGTTCAGGAACCCCCTGTAAAATTTTGACTTCTGAGTTTACAGCAGGACCCTAACACACCATTTAGTGTAGCAGGACAAAATGAGTGAGTAATAGTTTATGGCACAGCACAACAATTGATAAAGCTTGCATTCATCTCTCCGGGAAGGGTTTACAGAGGTAACATGAGCCCTCTTGAAAACTTGTTAAATGATATACTCTAATAGAGCAGTCAAGTATATACTCTAATAGAGTAGTCATGTATACTCTAATAGAGCAGTCATGTATATACTCTAATAGAGCAGTCATGTATACTCTAATAGAACATGCCTGTAAATAGCTATATGTTAAGGAATTTCATTAGTGGAGCTTTCCAGACATTCTAATATTAAAAGCAAAACTGAGCATGACCTTATACTGCTATAGCTTTGGTGTGCAGTGTATAAAGATATAGAACTCCAGTAATTTATCACTTGGGAATGCAAAATGAATCCATGCTATGCATATTTGTAGTTATAATGTTTTTGATTGTGATTTGCATCAGTGGTTCCATGGTTCCTATACCAGTGGGATACCTATCACTTACAGATGCCTATACGTATGTGTCTCTGTGTGTTATGCTGCAGCTGTCTGTTTCCACTAGGTAGTTTTATCTAGTACTGGCTTCATCCCAAGGGCATTTATATGCATTATAATTAATATACTTTTTTGCATAAAATACAGCAATTTGTTGAGTTTTGATTCATTAAAATATTGAAAATCTCTCAGCAGCTGGGGGGATACACCCCCAGACCCCTGCTTCTGATAACTCAATACTGATGTTGGAACCCCCTCTTCAAAAAATTTCTGGCTACGCCGCTGTACCTTGATCATAATTTATTTCCCGGCGACATTACCTTCCAAACCTATCGTCTATGGTGTGTGGCTGAGGTAGGCCATTCTCAGACAGCTTCCTACCTCTCATGGAAATGACTTTGTCCTGTAAATCATTAAGTGCCACGTTGAAGATGTCATCATTCACCTCCAAGTGCTCATCCCTAAAGAGGGTACATTGTTGGCATAAGAAATCTTCAGCCATGGCTGTCTTGTGGGTGTATATCTCCAGTGGGTTGAGTGGTTCACACCAGGCCGGTATCACTGCAAAGAGTGTACGAATACTTGCTGGTGAGTTGCCGACTATTGCCTCCTCTATAGCTAAGTGATACTGATTGTCATCTTCCAGCAGTCCAAACTTGAGGCATACCTCACAGAAGGAACTGCACAGATCACTATCAACAGTTTTCATAGCAGCAAATGACTAAGAACCCTTAACATTTGATAAGAGTGTGTAAATAGAGGTAAAAACACTCTCCTTGACTTGGGCTGATAGTATTAGACCCTACCCAAAGCTTGAGCTTGCTTAACACTAGGGGAGCCAGCCACCTGTGTTCCTTGGTTCCTCCTCTCTGCCAAGACTTGTTCCATGTGTAGTACTCTGGAACATCAACATACAGTGTCCTCAATGAAATGCACTCTTGGCCATTCTCCAAATACACAGCAAGTTGTTGTATAAGTGAAAATCTTTCACGGATGGAAACTCAAGTATCCTCTAGGCTGCTTCATTGCTACTGATGTAGCAAGTATTCTTATATTCAAAGATCTCATCCACCTGATCTGAGCATAGTGCAAAGGTTGCCTGATCACAACCCTTGTGTGCATACTTGATGGAACTGATGGACATGCATAGTTCAACATTGCAGTGGCAGTTTAATGCTCACGACAAAAACTTGTTGTAAGGCACTACCCACCTGTTGTCAATCACTAATGTTCACCTGTCCACCATCTTCAGGTCTTCTCCTCCCGTACAGTAGTAGGTAGCTATCAGTACCCGGTTGGGTCTCAGATATGAATGGCTTAGGGTACTTCTTCCTGCACTGGCCATGTTCCATGCAAGGAGTGGTAGGATTGATTCTACCATAGGGCCCATGCACCATGTTGGACATTACAATCTGGTGCAGTTCTGGGTCAAGTGCTGGGTTAGGTGTTTAATTCTAATTATTGTCCAGACAGGTGCTAATAATTTCCGGATATTGTCCGGTGACCAACCATTATTTCACGCACTGTGTTCAGGAGCCAACCACATCAAGATGTAGGCATGTGATAGACCATACTTTTGCCATTCCATTGAGTAAAGCAGTGTAAGCCTAAAAACCTGAGCCACTGATTCTGGACGATCCTCAAGATTCTGACCTGGTAATAGATTGGTTTTAATTTCTGGCCAGTTGGGATTGCATGTCGTTGTAATAAACAAATCAGGGTGACCATATTTCCTAACATAGGTCATGGCATACTGTTGACGTTCATGCATGTAACGTGGCCCACCTGTGAATGTTGATGGAAGGATAATCCTACGCCCTACATTGCTAGGGTCCCCGTCTCCATCAACAATTGCATCTTGGAGATCCTGATAGCAGTCAGCATGTAATGCTATTTGTTCATGTCTAAGAAATTGCAACTGTTCAGTTCAATTTTACAATACAAATCTACCAAGACCTGTTGGAATAGTCGCTTGGCCCTTAGTAATACTGATACATTTTGTCTTACCATATTGTGGTAGCGGTAGTATACCAAAGCTGTCAATTTTTTATTGTTTGGTAGTTAAGGTTGATGTGCCAACTGTCAGTATCGCTAGAGAACATCAGTGTATGCTGCAATAGATCATATCCCCTGTGTAGCTCTGAAATATGATGCTAGCCACCATCCCTGTAATGCAACACTTGTCCCTGTTGTTTAAATTTTCATTAGGCATCAACACATCCACCCCATTACACATGGGACTATTGTACCTCCTGGGGTGCCCACCAGTAGGTCTCTTTGTTTCATTAATTACAACCCTGATGTTTGTTGGCACATCATATTGGTCAAATAATTCTTTAGCCACTTTAAACAGTTGCACATAATGGTTGTCATTATGCAGTAGCTGGTTGATATTGCTGACAACGTCTGACCTCAAACCACCAACTATTTGGCCACTTGTAGTTCCTGATTATCAATAAAATAAATCTGAATCTGATGGTATACCTGACCCTGTATCCTTAAGGAGGGATTGAATCCAGGCATTGTTACTTCGTTACGACCGAAGTTACAACCAAAGCTAGTCATTTGAATTATATTTACGTATGTTGTTTTTAAAATGTTTACTATCACTATCCGTACCTTCATACAAGTGCTGCAAGAATGGCTGTGGTTGGGAGACTGGCTCCAGTTGGACATTACCTTTAGAACAGCAAAATGAGTCAGTTTCTCCAGGAAATTTTAAAGCCCCACAATGTAAACATTCTACACTAAGTGTACCTACATCAATTGTGTTGTGGAAATTATCAGGCTGATAGTTAAGGGCCATTAAGCTAGGTAGTCTACTAACACTTACCTGGTGTTGACGTGCGTTGTTCATCTGCTGTTCCTGAGCTTGGCACTGTGAATCAGCCCTAGCCAGTGGGTGGGCAGCTGTGTTCCTCTGAATTTCCTCCCTCCTAGTAGCTGGATATTGTCGAGTTAGTTGACAGGAAGTTGTGTCTCTCTGCTTCTTCTCCTGTCTTACTGCTGGATCAGCACGTGAGCCTGGTGACATGCAGCTGTATCATGTCATTGTTCTTCTGACCTTCTTTGAGGGTCCATACAGGCAAGGCAATGGGCTTTAACATCACACTGTCTCCTTCCAACTACTTGATTTTCACATTATTCTGCAGTCAGTTCATGGGAAACACTGTTAGAAGCCAGGTGATGCTGTCTTTCGTTTTCTTTCTGCCACAACTGGATAGAAACCAGACGGCCTTCACTTATGCAGTAACTGTTATTGTTTTTGTACATTTAATTCATTTGTTTTATACTATGTTATACTGGATCTTGTGTTTAGGTCCGCTTGTGCCCTTTTGCTTGCGAAGCATGAAAAGACGATGACAAGTGAAAAGAAGTTTGCCTTGACAATTTCACACTTGAATTTTGAATTGAAGTCACATGAAAAGAAGTTTGTCACCAAAGGTGAAAGTCACCACAATGGGGAATCAAACCTGGGAATGTCAAGGTGATAGTTCATTGCTCTAACTTGTGTGTTGCCTCTACCATAATAGAAGCAGGTAGTAAAAACTGTCTTATAAAGGCATGTACACGTCGACTGGTATAGGTGTTTACTTGCAGTTTGCATGCAGTTTACAGCAAGTGAATTTTTGTCTACACCCTTGCACTAATTGTGCTGTAAATGACAAATGACGATAATTAGAAGCTTCATTTAAAAATGATGTAATTCTTAGATGATGAGCACTTTGTTTGACACAGCAACTGCTCCAACACATGCATCAGTTAGCGAGATAATCGTCTGACATCAAAGGTATGTAGAGAGATGGACGGTTTTTCAGCTTTAAACATTTTTGTAGATAGATATAGATGTATAAATCTCAAGGGTTGTGGTTTGCCATGTCTAGTTTCTACAGAGCTGATTGCAGCTAGTTCATTAAGGGGTGTGGTAATGGCATACTCTGATCATTTTAGGGTGTGGTCAGACCAGTGATCATTTTATAAGCACAGCTATGTACTGTATCTACTCCACCAACAACAGTAGCTTAGCACTTCACATTGTTTTGTGGCATCTTTATAGGAAAGTGTCAATACAGAAAATTGACACCTTGGTGATGGTTTCCTTGTAATGACCATGTAATGAAGATAAAAGGAAAGGTAAAATTCAAAAGGCAGATACTTGTTGGAACTAGAAGAGGCACATGCCACCAGTGATTTTGTTACTGTGGCACGAAATGCATGGTGGTCGTGTACAGCTTTGTTTAGCATATATAGTCTTGTGACTGGTGAGGCAGGCAGGCTGACTGACTGATGGTGAGTTTGGTGTTTATCTTAAATTTATATCCGGCTGTCTGAGTGTTTTCTATTATTTAATGCTCGATTTGAAATTTGATACAATAAGGCTATTCTGTAGAAGTGATTTTTGTCATGTAACTATCATGTTTCTATAATCGGGTTTTAATGACAAGTTCATGTTGTTATTAATGTTGTGAAAGGTGTGAAGATCAGAACTAGTTCCTATAGCAAGTTGTGAAGTTGATACCTTGTACTTAGAGAGTTGTCCCACTAGAAATGTATAAATGAAATTCTCAAATGCTTTACTCTATAATACTCTCTACATTGAAGGGTGACCCTTCAGCAGTGATCTCCAGGGATAGGGAACTCAGGCTGGTTTTTACAGGGGCTCTGTTACAACCAACTCTACATTATAAAAGTCTGTACAACAGCAAACAGGAATTCTTTGCGGAGACTACAAACCACAAACTATAAAATGCATTACCAAATTTGGGAAGACAGGATGTCCTATCCTATGACAGTTCCTGTGATGTTACAAATCATGATACATGATGAAGTGTTAATATTCGTGACTTGAGATGACTTTCCCCTCAGTAAACCATCACTGGGGATATGAAGACTTGCAGTACTTTTCACTGATGTGCACCAGAGGCTAACTATGAAAGGAAGGGTTGGAAGGAAAGACCCGAGTGGAAAGGCCCAATAGATCACGGAACCAGGGGCCTGCTGATGCTGTGTTGCACCGGGTGAGGACAAATGGCTATCATTATGTGATACTGGTGTCCAGCTATCCAAACATATCTGCATCTTCTGCTGGTGCTCCTCCATGTAACAATAATCTCTCCAGCCACTGAATTCCCAGTCCACACAAGGGTAAGCCATGTTCAGACTCTACAACAAAGTGGGTACAATGTCCTCTTCTAGCCAGGAATTGTAGGTGAGGCAGTGCTGCAGCTTATTTGAAATAATAGAGTCTTTTAAACCTGTTTTCTCACGTATCAACTGAACATGAATAATAGCTGTAGAGTTTACTAAAACCAGTTATTGTAAGGTGAATAATTGGATATTGACCAGTTATTGTTGGATTGTAAATTTGCAGACATTATGTACTAAACATGCCTGTTGGAAGCCTTAGGGTGGTACCAAAGTGACCATCAACATCCTACCTTACAATAACAGTTATTACAATCACATATTTACACATGCTTTGAGGTTATGTTGTGATGTTAACACTTGTCAGCAGGGGTAATTTATGGTTTACCAAGTGGGTGGACAAAACTGGTTTAAAGGCTTCTTAGCCAATAATTTAATTGGCTTGACCTAGACAATACCAGTTAATAACTGGTTTTTCCATACTGGTTCACAACACTAATGAATAAACTATATAGTGTGTACCAAGTGTGTTGATCCATCCTGTTGTGTCTGTCTGTGTGTGTGTATAATAATTTATGTATAAACTTTTTGGCATAAACAACTGCTCCCACATCAAGGCCATGATAAATTTATAATGTGCCATAGCCAGCCACCATGGCAAATTGGGAGATATACTCTGACATTTACCTTTGAGTTAGTTAAGTGGCTTTATTGTACGGAAATGAAAGGTTTTGGTATTTGCAATCTGTTCGTGTATTTAGGGAGTTTATGAAGTGTAATTATTGAACTCCTCTCACTAGGTTGTCCATTCTGACAAAAGGGACACAACATCATTCCGTACAAGACTTCAACTGGTCATAATGGTGTAATGGAGGTACTTGACAAGACAGTGGATGGTCATTATCAGATTGCTAGTATTTTAAACTAACACATCCTGTGAGTCGGTGTGTCTGTATGTGATGTCATTGTATGTATTCTGTAGTACAGTTACCATGGTAACCAGATTGTGGATCATCCTAACAATGAGCAGGCAGTACAAGATGGGTGCGGCTGATCATGTGATTAGCAGCCCATGGATACCACAGAACAGTAACTAACTACCATTTTGTGACATTTATTTTTAGATATAATTATAGTGCCATTGCAGTCTTGACCTTGGTGACATTTATGGCCTTTTTTACATCTCCCTTAGGCATTAGTTAAAACTTTCTGTGTAAGGATGGCCATAAAGGTCACCAAAGTCTACAGTGGCACTACTATTTATTTGGACAATGTCATGGTTTTTTTGGAAATGTACATAGTTTGGTAATTTTGGGGACTGCACCACCCAAGGGCAGATTTGGGTGGGGGTGCATGGTGGACGGAAGCACACCCCTCCAAAATTTTATTATCTGCTAGCTAGGACAATAGTAGAAGCTACAGTACAGGTGCAGTTGCATCTAAAGCATACATGGGCATTGACAACATTGAAAGAGTGAGAAGAGAAGAGCTAATCTTTCCTAGGATTCTAACAGAGGGTTGTATTCTAGGGGTAAATCTGCTACACATCAAAACACTCGAATAGAACACTCAACTACTTTAATAGAACATTCATCCATCATAACATTAAAGAAACACCAACTCAACTTTGAACTCTGCAGCATTATGTTGTGTCCTTTATATGAAAGCTAGTTACCACAATAATGACACTTAATTAAAGTGGCTCAGTGGTGAATCCAAGGGGGCATGTACCCCTCCTCCCCCCTAAAAATACATTACAAGATCGAGATACCGTAATTTTCTTCTTTTTTTTTCGTTGTAAAATAATTTTATGCAAAATTTGTACAAAAGTTCTTATGCAAGATCAAACTACTCTAATAGAGCAGTCATTCACGTACATCATACAAAAATATTTTTACACGAAAAAGTTTTGCACGAAAATAAAGCAAATTACAGTACTCAGTCAGTCAGATACTCTAATAGAACAGTCACAACATAGCATTGAGAATCTTTCAGTTGAGTAGCATCTGTAGCACTATCCCATGCATGGGCACACTTCTGCTACAGGGATATTTTGCAAATGAAATACACATGGTCTTGTGTACATCATTTTTATGCCCATAATTACAGTGGCACCTTCCTTATCTGGACCTCGGCATTTCCATTGTCCAGACAGTCTAAATTTGTCATATGCTTTGTAGTCTATTATATTGGCCACAATGAAGTTTGGTTTAGATGAAAGTACAAGGAGGGAGCCTAGCTAAAAGTTGGTGTTTACCTGCTTGGCGGCTTGTGTTCCGCCAATTATAACTTCCACTTGGTTACTGGATGACAGTGCATTTTTTACAACCCTGGGGAGTGACTATGGATGCTCTGTAGTGACTCTCTCCTCTGCTCACTAAACTGCAAAGCATTAACTGCTAACAATAAAACATTACTTGTCTTTAAGTTAGCATAATGGCATGTTATTCTGAGTTACGGAAAATTCTGAGATACAGACGGTAGTAATGTACCAGACCACCTATATAAGAGTAGCTAGCTGAATTACTCATTCCTGTTACCAAGAGTTTATACTGTTACTTATCCCTATGCAATGGCGGATCTAGAAATTTTCAGATTCCACTCAACTGTAAGTCGAAGACCCAAAAAAAAGGTCACAACCCCCGAATGCCATAATTGTGATTTCAAAGGCAAAAGTATGAAGTTTCACCAGTAGAATGTCCTACTGTAACACACTATGTATAACTCGTGGTGATTTTATTGCACGCACTATTTTCAGTGGGGGTTTCAGCTGAAACCATTGCAACCCACTGTATCCGCCACTGCTATGCAACTCTAATCAAAATGGAGTTGTATATTATTATACTTAATTTAGATATTTGTGCACATAACTACGGTATATCAAGTATTTTAGGCCTAAACATATGAAATAGTTTTAGTAGTCTCTGGGGGAGCTATATGCCCCCCCAGACAGACATACCTACTAGGGTTGGGCAATATAATGATATATCATTGCTATTGTGATAAAAGGATGAGACTATTACTGTATCGAGACTACGCATCGTGATAATCATTTTTATGTCGAGTTTGTGACAAAATCGTGAATCATGTATTGCTTACAAAATAAAAATACTATTAATGTGACTGCCTCACAAGTGCAAGCAAATCACATTAATGTGAAGCCATATGCAGTGCTTACAGCTTAGGAGTTGATTATGGGATGGATATAACAATACAAGTCATAGCAAAACTTGTACATGTGAATATAACATGGTTTCCAGTGATCATTTAATGTGATAATATCAATTATTGTGATAAATGCTTCCACAATATATCGTGGTGCACTTTTCTGTATTACCCTACCCTACTACTACCCTGGTGCACCTCCCCTTGCCAAACCCTGGATCCACCCCTTTGCCTCACAATGTCAAGGTTCAGTCAAAATTAGTGATATGCATATATAGATAGTGTGGTAATCATATTGCAGTAATCTACTATCATGATATGATAATATAGCTTGTGATTATCATAATTGCAAATCAGATATTCTTATCTCAAAATACGTTTACAACTAATTATTTAATTAATTCATTCAACATTTGCTGTATTATTAGCATTTGTTATGGCATTGGATCAATAAAATTAATGCTGAACTATGTATGCAATATTTATTATTTGTACTTACTATCATCAGTGGAGTAGGAAGCACGGGTGCATCGGGTCTGGAGAACCCCCACAAATTTGTCTGCGTGTGACGCAAAGTGATTAAAAAGATCGCGTGATCTGGAAAAAGGGATTCTGACGGTCACGATGACGAGTATGATAACAGCTCGCCATTGGCTAGCTATTTAACACTAACACGATTATTTGTGATTGAGAAGAAGTAAGGTAAGTGTGCCTAACTCCGGACAGTTTTTGCTTTCGGTGCTCTATCTCCGCCATGCAAGTAAATTACTTGACTCTTAAAATATGGTCATAAAGCCTATCCTATGGTGCATCAGTCCTGCAAGTTTCATCAAAATATCTCCACCCGTCGAGGAGTTTCGCTTCAAAATTCAACCATGTGTAAATTTCGCGCATGCTCCTAACTCCGGACACTTTTTATCACGCCTGATACAGCACTTCCGAAGTTGTTTTCCAATTTTAAACACTGCCACGTTAAACTTGCATCTATTGCCCATCTCATATGCGATTTTGAGAGTCATACTACCTTTCGTTGCTAAGTTATGGGTATTTCAAATCTAGGTGTATTTGCGCAAATATTTATGCAGCTTCAATGAGACTGGCTCTTACAAAATCGTCCATAGCAAGTGTTTGGCTGATTGTTTGCAAACGAAGCTTAGTACAGTGGTAAGTGATAGTGGTCCCTCTGCACTGTATTAAAATTAGCCAGATATAGCTCTTTACATTTGGGAATAAGCAGCGATTATCGAATTTTTGATAATTTTGCCACACACTGCAATAAATAATCACCTCGTTTAGAAAAACTAGCAAGACTTTTAAGCTGATTTTAGGATCACAGCATCATTGTATATGAAGCATCGTTCACCTAAAATTTTAAGTATGAAAATGCGGTGATAGTTTTGGAGATATGACGCCAAATATTGGAAGTGTCCGGAGTTAGGAACTGTCCGGACATAGGCGCACTTACCTTGTAGAAAACGATAGATTCACGATGTCACGGTCTCCCAATTGCAGAGATGAATAGGATTGGAGTACAAGCTAGATATTCCAGTTATATAGTTTACAGAAGCGGCGAAGGTGATGACAGACACCACTAGTAGCAGTAATAATATGGATAATATTGAATAAGAAGGTGTGTACTTGTATGTCAGTACCCAAGTACGTATGTTGGGTATACCCCTCCTACCTGTTTATTGATGGTAGAGCTGTTACAGTTACAACAACCGGGGGGTCCACCACTTTCTCGAAGGGCGTACGAGATTTCGAAATCACAGTGATTTCTCTGAAATCAATGATTTCAATTGTGATTTCAATTTTGATTTCGTGATTTCCGTGATTCACCATGGTTGACTCTCATGGAGCTAGAACAGGTCCAGAAGCTTCGTCATCAGTAAACTGGATGGTAAAAGTTATATCTTCACTAGAGTCTAGTTTGGAAGCAAAGATGCTGGGGCCAAAGCCGCCTGGCTGAGATGATTCCAGGCACCAGTAGCGGTGATGGTTTGTGGTTGTGGTCGTGGTCGTACAGTAGTGCTGATGATTAACAGGCAAGCTAACAGTGTAAAGAGGCTGTCTAAAAATGAATAGAAGCCGTCCCAGAACTTCGTGCATAAGTTATATTCTAACAAGGGTAAAAAAATAATAGACATGAATTCCGCACTGGCCTGGTTATAGCTAGCCGGCATTTTAACGAGAATTTTTACGAGACAATCCACAGCTTATCTGCAGCCTATCAATACTATTATCCTCTTAGCCACACAATGTTCAACTAGACACCACTACCCTTACCACTTCATCCAGGTACTTAGCTACATGAACCGGAATTCCTTCTTTCCAAGAGCTGTCATCGACTGGAATAATTGCAACTTCAGTGATTGAGTCAGAAAGCATTATCAAAAAGCTACTACATACTTGTGCTGTAAAGTAAAAATGGTATAGGCAATGTTAGGCATTGTCGAGTATCATCTTTACTGGTAGATATAATAAAGCAGTACTGTTGTTATCTTGTGTATTTTTTCCTTGGAGCATTACTCACAGCCCCTTGGCACATCGGCATGCCCAGCAATAATAATAATAAAAGTAGCTGATGGTGATACATGTGATTAATTAAGTATATTGGAATTGGTTACTATTACATGGTTGCGTGTCATCAGTGGGTCCACATGATTTCAATTACACTTTTTTATCATTGAATTTTAAAACAGTATCTTTGGTAGGAGATAGACTTCAAGTACACAGAAAAATTAAGCACAAAAGAATACAAAGACTAGCAAATTACAAACTACCACACTAATTACAATAAACTAAACTACTTACAAGCTACATCTACTTAACTACATTATAAAACCTAAACAAAATCTATAGTGTCCTCCGAGCAAAGAGCGTAGTGTCTGAGGACCATTTTGGCATTGTATTTCCATAAAGTCACCGATTAGGTAATTGTTCTCCGTAAGATTTGTGTGCTATACACTGTTAGCTCCAATGCATTATCACTTCTTCAGATAATATAATGCAAACCAGTATGATACATTGCCAGCAATGAACATACCTGCAAAATTTAGCAGAACTTATAAACCTTATCTGATCAATATGTGATGTATTTAATCTGCATGAAGCTGACTTATATGCAGAAAGGTAGCTACCTGTATCATGTATTACCTACCAGTTTTATAATACACAATAGATTAAATCACACCTGAAAGTTGACATAAACAATATATCTGCTAACATCAGTAACGTGCACATCCCTTCCTTCACAATGGTATTGAAAACTGGAATGGCTCTCTGTTAACAACCCTGATCTCTTTTCATATTGACTAACAACCACAGTGGCAGGAAACACTTAAGTACACAGTCGACTGATCTAGATACATCCATGGTCTTCATTGTGTATGCCAGGATTGTTTTATATATGAAATGTTTGCTTACAAGTTATGCAAAGATGTTTAGTGGGTCAGCTGAACAAGCAGAATCACATTATGTGAGCTAATCTTTGAAAAGTTACACCTAGTAGCTAGTTACTAACCAGTACTGACATAAATGTTTTCTAGACAAGCTGCATAATTATTTGTACATGGTTTACCCATTTCATCATTAACCCACGCAGTCAGGGCCGCCCACAGGGGGGGACAACTGGGGCATTTTGCCCCGGGCCCCAGCCTGAAAGAGGCCCCATGAAGGGCCCCTTGAACACCTGTTTAAAAGATCGATATACACTAATAGAGCAGTCAGATCTAAATACTCTAATAGAGCAGTCACAGTATTCTTCAGAGGAGCAGTGTAGCAAGCTTATAGATAAGGAGATATGGTTGGTGAGGGGTAGTTATTGTCATTGTTAGCAGGTTATGACCTTTTTTTTTTTTGGTATTCAACTTACAGTTTGGGTGAAGTTGTGATTCAGAATGGAAACCTCCTTGCCTCTGGGGCCCCACTTTAACTCTTTGCCCTGGGCCCCTTAATTTCTCTGGGTGGCCCTGCATGCAGTCACTATGATGTACCATCACTTGTGGCTGCGAGTAGAGCCTAAATTGCTAGTTAACACTGAATAAGATTCTGAGATGGATTCTCAGATCACTCGTGTGGCTCCAGTGACGGAAGCTTTTGACCATTAGTAGACTCAGCTTGGGCTGTAAAATTCTAGAGATTGGCAGCCGAACCAGTGCCAGATCAAGTGATTCGGGCCTTAAATCACTTCTGTTATGTTCCAATTAGTAATATCGCGAATGCGTCCGTAATTTACGGAAATATACGGAGTTTTACGATTTTCGTTTTCAAAAAGTATGATTTCATGATTTCAAATGTGATTTCTGTCGAAGCATACGAGATTTCAAGAGTGTCAGACCCCCCGACAACAACAGAGAGATTGATCCTTCTCTAGTCTACGAAGTGTTAATTAAGTAGTCTGGGAGTGCATGTTAACTGAACAACTTGTTGCTTCAGAACAGAATTGATGATTTAGTTGTTAGCATTTACATTTAACACTAGGAAATAAATCAATAAATATAACTGATAGCTATGTTACTATAAATATTAATGACGATTTTTATATAGTTCGGCCAAGGCCAGTCTTCCATTCTAGAGTATATACACACAATATAAAACATACTGAGACAATTATACCAGTACAATTGCATGTAAATTTATTGTAATACAATGTTATAGTGTTTTAATCCATATTTGTAATTTAGGTAGCTACTGTACTATGTGCATGTATGTGATCATTGTTTTGTCTATAAATATGTAATTTCCAATGATTTGAGCCATACAATTCTGAAAATGTCGTCAGCGTCTGGGGGGCTGTGCCCCTACGCGTTCCCCAGACCCCCTGCAGGTGAGTCCACCTTCCACCCCAGCCTGAAATATCTTCCTATGCCTCTGCTATCATAATAAACTATCATATTGTGATGTAATAATGTCACACATTATTATATAGTCTAAATTATTGCCAAATTTGATCTCAGAAAGCTACATTTGGATAAAGTGTACTCCTCATGCTGAGTGAACTTCTCACACTGCAACCAGTTGCCACATTTTTTAGCCCCCACTATAGATGCCCCACCCCATGCCAGCCCCCTTGGGAAATCCTAGATCCTTGCCACCAGACTACTACTGTACATATTTGTAAAACTAATGGCTCACCTGTTCTACTCGCTAATACAAGCAGCTCTAACATTTGAAGGTCTTCTCATTGTTACTGGTAGTTGATCAACAGATCATCAGGGATCACATGATACCGTACAGATGCTATCAGTGCCTAAATTATTTAACACTGCACACTTTCTCAAGTATATAATTGACTCCTATATGTGTATCATTAGCAAAGGAAGCACTACATGGGGTGCACATTCAGGAGCATATTATTATTTTAATACCAGTGCCTAACTAAATAATACTATGTATGTAGAAGTAAAGCAGTTAGCTAGCCTAGCTACCTTACAGTCCAAACACTCAGAAGCAAGTAAACATATAAGGGAGTCTGCAGGCATGTTATACATGGCTATAACCCAGGAAATTATCTGAAGTTTGCTTCTCTGAAACTGAATGTGAGAATGATTTCAGAATTATATTACTGTTTGATTGTTGCCTTAGGGTGACAGCTCTATTGTGGTATCCTGATGTGTGTGGCTATAGAATATTATAGTACAGTTGCTATTGGTCAGTGACAACTTTAGGAGTATTTTTAATAAGTCTCTTCATGTGCTTTGTATATGGGCTATAGCTCCCTTGTCCTCTTTTCTATCACCCTTGGTATGCCTGTATTCATGATGGTGTGTGGTATCTTGGTTATATCGTAAAACCGCGATATTCTGATGTAATGATACCAGCATCATCAAAAATTCTTGGAAACGATATTATCGTGATATCGTGATTACCGTGGTGTTCTCCAATAATATTCGTATTAACTAACTACTGTAAACATAGTGCTGCTGTTTAGCTCCAGGAAAGATCGAGATACTCTAGTACAGCAGTCAATTACTACCACCAGATCAAGAAATGACACGAAGTTCCTCCATTACCAGCCTTGTTTTAAGTACTTTTTTTCATGCACCATTCCTGAATGGAACCGATCGAATGCCTTTAGATATTGTTCATGCCAATCAATTAGATAGTTTCAAAGCTTCATTGAACAGATACTATAATTCGTATTTGTAATTGTACTTGTAAATTAGCTTCATACCCAGGTGGGCTCTGCTAATCAAATATATAATAATAATACAATATTATAACCTATATACTCTAATAGAGCAATCAAGTAACTTTATAGAGCATTCATGCGAATATGAAAGTAGCTACTAATTACTTTGGATTTTTATTGAGGAAAGAATATTTCTGCACATTGTGGCATTATAGCTAATAAAATGTGCATACATGGGTGAATGAGCTTTGCCTCACATCATAGGAACTCTTATAGCACTTTAGGGATAGAGCAGGCCAGACTTGTCCATTTGTGTGTTGGTCCAGTGTGTATTACAGTAGTGCACTTGTCAATTTCATTCCCCACCCCCTACCCCCGGGCGTACCCACACCCCAGGTGGGGATTTGACATTGCTTCCTGTCCCCACCCCTGGGGCAATTGACAGTTGTCCAATTCACTGACCGATTTTCGGAATAGTTGCATTTCTAAACAATAAAATCGCACTTGCTATAATTTTACTAGCTACAGGGTGGGTTTATTACTAGTCGCATGCATGAAATATATGTACTTGAGGTGCTGTCAAATCCCCTACTATAGGGGTGGGGACACAGTGGGGATTTGACAGCCGATTTTGCCCCGGTAGTTACAATTTGTCAAATTCCCTGTATTCATCCCCCGGGTGGGGCATGAAATTGACAAGTGCATAGGTAGAAGCTTCTTTCACCAGTATCCAGCTAGAATATCTAGCTATATCTTTCTTTTAAGCACATAGGTGTGCACTGACATGCAAAACTGTTTGTTCAGACTTACCTCATTACTGCTGTAGTAAATAGGCAGCTTACATGATTGGACAGATACTACTGTGCATCTGATAAATGAAAATACTGGAACCATGCAGATACCATAGTTTACACTGAGGAACTGCATCTGACCTGGCACAACTGTTTCACTATAATCCTGCTTTCATGCTTTCACTCTATAGGACCATACATTACCTTAGTGGTCAATTACACTGTGGGTTTTTGTATGACAAGAGGTATATGTGTCACTGCAACATCAAATTATGCCCAAATTCATTTCTCTTTGTGACAGTCGGTAAAGTAAACATCATAATGTAGAAACTGAAACTGTACCATGTGTACACCACACAGGTATACTGTATATACAATTCCCTTAACTAATTAGCCTTGCATGCTCATTATTTCACTATATGTACTGTATAAGGATCATGTACTTTAAAGCACTATCGACATGCATACTACACAGCAAATATAGTACACTACTATTTACTGTTGGTTCCCAATATATTAATTATTGTCGCATTAGTTGTCCTGCATGTAAAGCAGCGAAGGTTTTGTTTGTTCTTTACAGCACATGCATTGAATGCACTGAATAACTGAACTACATTCCTGTCACAACCACAAACATTAAACTGTAGTGTTTTTGCAGCAGGATGGCATAAGGAAACCTCATGCTCTTTAAAAATGTGACATCACCATGTACTAAATGAGCAGTGCTGGTGTTTAATGCTTGGTCTGGCATTAAAATGTTTAATGTGGAGATGGTACTGCACGTAGGGCAGGTACCAATGCTAGTATAATAATACGAATCACAAACTGCAGAAGCATAAAAATGACTGACTACCACAAGTTACGTATCAATAGAGAAATAAAACATGTAAATTGTAGGCATGAAACATACCATGCAGAATAATCTATTTGATGGTGAAAATGCAACTGAACAAGAAGTTTTGTAAATATACCAAAACACTACACAAACCCTCTTAAACTGAATCATCACCAGTTACTGATGCAAAAAAAAGCTGGTGCATTGAGCAACCAATTCTACTCAATTTCACTGTAGTGTAATGATAGCAAAGTGAGTTCTAATGTATGTACCATTGATAACCTTTTCTGTGGACAGTGTTGAACTTCAATTAAATACATCTATTATCCAAAATGTCTCTGGTTCAGAATGTATTCCCGCTTATGTACTTCAACATTGTGCTACTGAAATTGCTCTCATAATCACCAAACACTGGAGAGGTTCCATCAGATTGGCAGAGAGCATAATACTGTCCCTATTTTTAAGAAAGGAGATAGACATGATTCCTCCAACTATGCTCTACTTCACTGACATCAGTTAATATGCTGTAAAGTTATGGAATATAATATTTCACAGTACTTTGAAACATCTTGAAGACAACCACCTACAGATATTAAGTAATTTCCGTCTTTTTTTTCTGGTATGACTTTGGACCTGCCCAATCCTGTAAAGCTCAATAATAATTATTATTAACTATAATCACACCCGCTTAATAAAAAAAATTCACCATGTACTAGACAGTCACCACCAAATGCAAGTATAGATCTTATGCTGGACTTCTCCAAAACTTTTGACACTGTTCCCCACTCCCACCTAACGCTGTAGTATTATATAGCTAATTGATATAATGGTATATAGTACACTACATAAATGGCTAACCAAGAGAACCCAGCAAGTTGTGATAGATGGACAAGTATATCCACCCATTTATAGTAGAGTCAAATCTGATGTACCCCAGGGTAGCTACAGGCTTGGACCCAATTATGTTTTTACTATATACATAGGTCAGAACATCACATGAAAGATTCAGTTATTAACTGATGATTGTATTTTGTATTATAGGGTTATCAAATCCCACATCATGAACAAGCTTTACAAGAAGATCTTGCCAAAGTGTCCAACTGAGCAAACACCTGGTAGATGTAACTGATGTCAACAAATGTTTGGTCCTTTGCTGAAATACTGTTCCAGATTATCATCACATTTACAACCAGCCCATCTACTCGAGGACAAAAATTAATGTCACTGAACATCTTAATATTCTGAGGGGGAAATTTTTCACTGATTTTGAGGGATACCAGCAAAAACTTTATCCTTGAAATATTTTTTAGACCTTCATAATTCATCATTTCATATAGCTAGTCAAGAGTTAGTGGTGTAGGGCCATTACAAACTCTTGATATAGTCTAATACACTTTGGGAGTGTTTACAAATCTGAGAACATTTTACTTTTAGCAACAATACTCAACCTGAAAAAAATTGCCCCTTAGGCTACACGGTATCAGTCTTGAAACTGCTGTCCCAGCATCTTTATAAGTGGCTCTAAAGATTGTTGTAGTTTTAATGTTTTCCGGTATCTCTGATTTTAGAGCTAGCTATTACAGCTATTTTTAAATACTTCAGTTATATTTCTTAACAATGAAACTAGCAATTATTCCCTATGAAATATTTATAGGTAGCTGGACTGAATTTAAACTACAACTACTAGCTGAGGCTCCAGAGTGGAACCCCTTTTTTAAAAAGTCTGGATCTGCCCCTGTAGACAGTAAAATTTCCTTCTGCCACATCAAATAATGAATATTTAGACATAATTCAAACATTTTTGATGCAGTTTATGACTGTGCATAATATAATAAATCTGTATTATTTATTAATTTATTTATTGATGAGCAAAACCCATTGGGTAAAATGCTAATGTACAGAAACAAAACTTTAATAGTGACTGTATTTTGTAAACAATTCTTGAAAGTGAACAAGTCTATACTGTCTAGATCTTCCATATTTAAATTGTTCCAGTCTGGTATTGATCTTGGTAAGAAAGAGTTACTATATCAATTTGTTCTGGCATACAGCTGTAATAGCTTCAAGGGGTGGTTTCCCTGGTATTTGTTGCAGGAAACAACACTGGCAGATATTGATTTGGAACCTAAAGTAATTTGTTTACAAACTTAAATAATAGCATCAGACGTGCCTGTTTCCTACAAGCTTTCAGTGCAACGCAGTGTTGGCCATTTAATTCTACAAACATTTCAGTTATGCTGTCCCTATGATTCCTTCTCCAAGCAAGCCTTAGGTCTGTTCAACACAACATGTGCAGCACGATGTTGTATCGCCTCTAACTTGTGAATGAGTGTTTGTTGGTGTGGATTCCAGATATATAGAAGAGCAGTATGGCAAGACTATTTGTTTATATGCATGTTCTTTTAAGTGAGTTGGGCAGTGGTGGAGGGTTCTTCACAAAAATCCAAGTAGACGGATAGCTTTATTAAAATTTATGTGATGGGTCCATGACAACTTGTTATCTAAAAGTACTCCCCAAATAGTGATGCCTCTCAACAACTTGTAAGGGGATTCTGTAAATTGCATATGTAGGAGAAATCACTTGCAGAATTTAGAGTAGATTAATCTGCATGCATATTGCAACCTTTTGAAATGTTAAATCCCAATTGCCAAATATCAGCCCATGACGATAATGTGTCGAGATCACTTTGGAGTATCTTATGATCTTCAGGTGAGTAAATAAGGAAATAAACTAAACAATCATTAGCAAAATGTCTGATGTTAGGTACAATGTCATTAATTATATATATATATATATCAGAAACAACACTAGACCAAGTACTGATCCTTGTGGTACACCTGATGTTACACAGCAAGGTGAAGACTGCCTACCATCAATGATTACTTTTTTGTGTACGATTTGTAAGAAATGATTGTAGTCACTGTAGCATGCGCAATTGACCTCTTACACCATAGAAATTTAGCTTATGGGCTAGTCTAGCATGGGCAACTTTATTGATACACAAAAAGTAATCATTGATAGCAGGCAGTATTCACCTTGCTGTGTAACATCAGGTGTACCACAAGGATCAGTGCTTGGTCCAGTGTTGTTTCTGATATACAATGACATTGTAACTATCATCCAGTCAGTTGAGACTTTTTGCTGATGATTAAGGCTTTTGCAAAATCTAAGATAGTCACTTCAACCTGAAGTTTGCTATCAACTGCTCTGGCTAAATCATCTATAGTAAGAAATAGCTGGGCTTCACACAATTGCTTTGATCTACATCCATATTGTACATCAGTTAATATGTTGTTTGACTCAAGGTGTTTCATTATTTAATTTGACTAACTAAAATGTGTTCTAATGATTTACAGATCAAAGATGTAAGAGACAATGGGCGGTAGTTTCTAGGATCAGTCTTATCACCCTTCTTTATTGGGGTTACATTAGCTTGTTTCCGGGAGTCAGGCACAGTGCCATTTCTTATAATGATTGATTGAAGAGATGTGTCAGTAGAGGAGCTATTTCAGAAGCAACTTGTTTTAAAATCTAGCAAATTGTTATCCATATAGGCATAGCATAAGGTAACTAATAGGTGGGTTAGAGCACCCTCTACATCGAGATACTCTAATTATAGAACAGTCATTTACTCTAATAAAACAGACAAGAGTAGCATAATTAGCTATAAACACTGTTTGTCATTTTAAACAGCCAAAACACCTGCTCTAAATTGAATTACTGACTAATGTAACAAAATTCCGATTATTATACTTTACAACACAGAGTGCAGGTGTTGATTGGCTTGAACGCCAATCCCGGGTACGTAGAATATACTATCTATGATAATATGAACAAAATAGCAAATTTCAGTTTTGTCCCAAATACACATACTGTTTCCTTTTCACTTGATACTTACTAGTGGACCAATACTAATTGCCAATAACAACCAGAGGTGTGGATCCCACAGCAGTATGTAGTCATAGAGCTATTATGTTTTTGCTTTTGTAAGAAATTTTTGAAAATAAACATTCTTCTGAGGTTGAATTTGGTGGCAAGTATGACTGATATTTGACAAGTTCAACACTGGAAGTATATGAATGCTAATAGTAGCTACAAGTGTATATACAGAGTGAATTAGCTACGTAGTGTAGTGTTAGGTTTCCTCAAGAAAAATTTGAAATATTAACTTTCTGATATTGAATTTGGTGACAATTTTGACTAAAATATGTAGTTTAATGTTTATGAAAATTCAATACTGGAACATGAATGCTAATTAGCTGGTATAATATATAATAGCTATATAAGGTCTATGAGGAAATTTTGAAAGATCGATCTTTTGAGAATGATTTTTGTACTGATTTGGCTGAAATTTTATTGAGTGTTCAAATATTATCAAGATATAAAACAGAAATACCATAAGTCCACAAGCATCACAAAATATTTAATCATATAGATAATCCTGACATGTGGTGTGCAGCTGGTAGTCACTAGGGTGTGGATATCCAACCGTCCCAATTTTGCACAGATTTTAATTAAGAAAAGAAGGAAAAAAGTTGATCACGTGACACCCTAAAATTGCTGCAAAAGATCAAGATACTTTACTTTAATAGAACAGTCCGTTGGTACAATTTTGATTTCAAATATAATGCTAGCTATCTGTAAATGTAAAACCAGCGTGTTCCTTATCCCTAGCGAAGAAAATCTATGATATATAGCATCAGTGCAGTGCTCATTGAACTACTAGCTATGTTTATCCATTTTAAACAGTTGTGTGTTAGAAGGGATTTGATAGGTCTGCATATAGCTTTAATGTAACTTACTGATCTATTATATGGTAGCATGTACATGTCTAAAATTATAGCTTGTTTGTTTTTTTACCTACTGATCGACCCATTTTGCTGTAAAATAGATCCAAGCAACAACTTTTCATGGCCTTATGAGGAGTATACACAGTTTTTTATAAATCATGTAGATACCACCTTACAGCAGTACAGACACCACCATATAACACTTCACCTGAGCCCAACCGTGATCAACCGACAGTACCACCCTCTCCATTTCATTAATCATTATCCCTATTACCAATTGTGATTACTACAATAATAGTTTCTTCCCAAGAACAATCAGAAATTGTAATGATTTACCTATTCACCTGATCAAAAAGTAACACTCTACTCCTGTTCAAATCTAAACTGCAAACACTACTTGACTAATGATTGACGATTTTATAGGAAATAAAACACTCTTCTGTTTGAGCTGGTCCCCTGGACACCATTACTGCCACTGTCCAGTATAGAAGAGAAAACCATCACCAAGATGTTCAAAACACACATACAGTTACAATACACCTTGGACACATACGACTACACTAATGTACAAAAGGCACAGTATAGGCATGGCAAGGAAGATACATGATCACTGTCAGTGTACACAAAGCAACTCAATCTCTGAATCATTTGTGAAGAACTATGTATGGATGCACAGACAGAGCTAAAGCAACAGCTTCTTTAACTCTTGTTAGGCCTTGTCTTGAATATTGTAATGTTGTATGGACTCTCTACACTGCTAAGAACATTAACTTGATAGAGTCAGTACAACGTAGAGCTGCAAGGTGGATAAAAAGTTATTTTGACCCATTAACTTTTCAGTGGATTAAATCCAGTGATGAATGTTTGAGGGAGCTTGAATGGCCATCTTTGGAGCAGAGACGTAATTATGCTTGTGTTACAATGTTATACGCTATTTTAAATAAACTTACTCCAATCAAATTTTCTGATTATTTTCAAATAAAATAATGATCTTCCAACCTGGTCTCACCCTTTGACAATTCGTTGTTTACCCTCCTCTATCAATGCTTTCCACCATTCATTTGTCAATTCGATATTTATAAGGAATTCGATCCCTTTTGATGTGTTGACAACTTCTGGTAATCATTTTAAGCTAAAACTGAAAAACGTTTTTTGTTTTTAAATTCTAATTAATTTTCTGTAACTTCCATCTTATTGTTTGCATGTGTATTTGTTTTCAAGTTTGTAGCTGTTTGTGTGGTATTGTTGTATGTTGTATGTTGTGTGTAATTTTTGTGGGGAAGCACCCTGTACAGGCTTATGCCTTTTGTGTGACCCCTGTCATTGACAAAAATTTATAATAAATAAATAAATTTTAAAAAAGGATACAAGACAGGACAGGACAAAACACAAACACAAACAAGGTGAACATTTCATGTGTTCCAATTGAAATAATCTAGTTGGGTTAAACTAAATGTTGAGAGTAAAATGTTAACTTTGTAAGTCAATTACACTGATTACAGCTGTTGGAAATAATTCTGCACGCGAAACACTGTAGCTGCAAAGGTGTAGTCATTATCACGTGCGCAGCACGTATATTATAATAGTTTGTACAACGACAGCCACGTCCTACTTTGGTTTGCAAGAGGTTATAAGTTAAAGGTACTCGATGGCTACTAGAGTTGCCACTGATCTTACTCTCTATGGTGTGAATCCCACGGGAAAGGAAATTGGTCGCGGGGCTTATGGGAGAGTGTTTGAGGTCGACTATCAAGGAACTCTGTGCGCCGCAAAGGAGGTACACGCGTTATTATTACAATATTCACAGGCTGAAGAGTTTCGTAAGATCACAACCGACTTTCTTAACGAGTGTCAAATTTGGAGTACCATTCGTCACCCGTGTATCGTTCAGTTTCTAGGTATGATTTTACTTGTCACGTGACCTCGTTATATATTGCCATACACCATAGGAGTGTACTATTCGGCACGTGACCAGTACAGATTACCTATTATGGTAATGGAGAAGATGCAATGCAGCCTGAGGGGTCTGGTGGAGAACTACAACAATATACCATTGCATGTCAAACTATCCATATTGGATGAAGTGTGCCTCGGTCTAAGGTACCTCCATAGTAGGAATCCTCCAATCGTACACCGTGACCTCACCCCAAATAACATATTATTGGGAGGCCATCTTGAAACCAAGATCACTGACCTGGGTGTTGCTAAAGTGATGCAGACTGACAGTAAAATGACAATGACTAAAATCCCAGGAACACCAGATTTTATGCCACCTGAAGCACTAACCAAAAGGCCAGTCTATGGTCCACCATTAGATGTATTTTCTTATGGAGGAGTGGCTATTAATGTTATCACCCAGCAGTGGCCTGAACCTACTGAAAAGTTACAACTTAACACTAACACTGACCAGTATAATGTGGTGTCTGAGGCTGTCAGACGTCAGAAGTACCTCAACATGTTTACTGGAGGAGCTGCAGACTTAGTGCCACTAGTGACATCATGCTTGAGTGACAACCCCAACAAACGACCTTCAGTGATGGAGGTCTCTATGGAAATCAATAGGGTAAAAAATGTATGCAGTCATCAGACTGGTCGTGATGGGATGAGTCCCATAGTATGGTGGGCTGAGGTATCTGGTCAGTCATCATCTCAACAACAACAGGTTTGTGAAAGTTGTTATGTGTTAGTAGAATGAGAGCTAGTAAGGTTTCTACACTATCATACAGTACAATAGTACTGTATATTAGGGATCATGGAGGTTTGGGTTTTTCTGGCTAAAATTCATGTAAAAACCAGCTTCACGATACCATCCTGGCACCTTGGCAGTATTGGTTAGGTACAACCCTAAGTACTCCCAATAAATTGCTACAATTTTTTTTACAAAATTTATTCAATGCTGATTGACTAACTGCCTGCCTGCTTGATGAGTTCAGACAAGCATAACTTGATAATGGCAAGGCTAAAGGCTTGATTTTTGGAGAGTATGCAGCTAGGCGCTTAAACATATTATGGGGATCATAAAACATAGGTACTGTGTCTCTGGTAGTGCATTTTACAGGTGTGCAGATCACACTCATTTTCAAGTACATGCATTTTATAAGGTAGAAACTAATAGATGTAGAGATGGGTAGCCGGCAGCACCACAATACAGAGGTTAACAGCGGTTAGGATTGCTTGGGAGGTCCTGTTCAAACCATCTTCTTTGTTTTGTTAGGCTATTTGTCTTGAACTTTTTAGTCTAGGTTTTATCATATGCCGACAAGAAAGTTGTATAAATGTAGGAATTTCCCTCCCATTGTATTCCCAGATAGTACAAAAGCATCAGAATAGGGGTGTGACCATGAGGCCAAAAAAATCCTAATTTGATGAAGCCAATACTAAAACTGTAATGTTGTTTAATGATACATCTCTGAATGCTCAACAACTGTTTAGTGATGTGCGATAGTAAGTTTGCAACTATATCGATTAATCACGATAATTGCATCACGATACGATAGTTATCACGATAGTAAATCCAAATGATAAGATGCATAATGTAACACTAATTTTACTTATTTTCAATTAATACGGGTAAAGACACATCCTGTATACCCCGAATGCATGTGTCATGCTAAAATACAGCAAAGTTCAATCTCAGAAAACAATTAAAATACATAATTGAATAAACAAATGAATGCTTTAATTGTTCAAGTAATTCCGGCAAGGTAAGAATGTCTAATATTGGTGCTCACGATAATCACAAGCTATTATCATATCACGATAGTGAACCACTGCGATACAATTATCACACTATCGATATTATTGCACATCACTACAACATTTTCAGAAAAAATCGGTCTTAGTATTTTAATCCATGAACTATAGTGTACTGTTCATACCAATGCTTTTACCAATGACAATTTTTACCACACAAAGCAAAGCAAAACAAAGAGCCTACATCAGGCATGCAAAACACAGCTATTACTGCCAGCACTGGGATGCCTATGCTTTTAAATCCTCCACGGGCATGACTAGTAACCAGCAGGACTGTCCAGGTTTCACAAAGAGAGGTCACACAACTCAAAGTTACACAATAACTCCAATCCTGCTAAACAAGATGAGGAGTTGGGCATTAGCTTCCCCAGGTACATAGCTGGATGGGTTGTTTCCCCAGTTGATGGACCACATCCACAATGTACAGCTGGGTAGACTGGAGCAATGTGAGTAAAGTTTCTTGTTCAAGGAACAACATCAAATTGGCATAACCAGGTATTGAACCTAGAACTTTGCATTATCAGGCTGATGCTATAGCCACTTGGCTATGCTGCATACATACTGTATTTACCCGATTTGTGCTGCAACCCTCGAATAGTACCACAGTGTGGTACTATTCGAGGGTCTTTATGATTGTTTCTGAAAATTATTTTAATTGTACCACACCCTTGAATAGTACCATACTATACTTTAGTAATTACTCTTTACTATGCTCTCAAACTTTTAGTATTAATCTATATATTGTCCTGGTAAAACTTATATGGCTGTCACATCATTGAAATTCCAGATATCAGTTAGTAAATTCACCATGTAGCATTAGACGTGACATGGTTGTGCTACAAGGGCTTGAGTGAATAAAAGGTCTTGTATAGAAGAAGTAAGTAGCAACGTGTTGTGATTGTTTTTTATAACTATAATGTGGAATGGCTATAGTAGTGTCAGGTTTAAAATAATTAGTAGTGCACACTCGAATAATATCACAGTACGGCACTATTTGAAGAGCTTTATCCTTATTTTTTGGGCAAAAAATAATAGTACCCCTGGGGTGCAAATCGACTAAATACGGTACATGTTTGTTATTGTAACTTTTGTTAGTGCTATTATTGTTAGAGCTTTATTTATTGGACACACACACACACATGGACAAACACATACACTACAAACACACACTGGGACACACACACTAGGACACACACACACACACACCACATACAGACAGACACACACACCACATACAGACAGACACATGCACGCACGGACACATACACCCAATACACACACACAAACACCACATACAGACAAACACACACACGCACGAACGCACACGCACACTACACATACTACACACACACACACACAACACATGGACACACACTACACACACACACACGGACACACACTACACACAATCACATACACACAAGCACATACACACTAGAGCTGAAACAGATATCCGTATGATCCGGATATCCGGATAATAATTTACTATCCGGATAGTACTTTGAAGCCAAGCGGATGGTAATAACTTAAAGCCATTTATGTGTCCAACTTCTCATCACTAGATGAATCAATTTTTATCATGGAGAGTTAGCTAAGCTAGATTATGTGAAGTTAACAGCAGCCTGGTAAGTTAATCAGCTTGCT